>NC_061841.1:8354655-8357155 GCF_019202785.1 Penaeus chinensis
TTGTGTGTGTGTGTGTTTGTGTGTGTGCGTGTCCGTGTGCTTGTGTGTGTGTGCGTGCGTGTCCGTGTGCTTGTGTGTATGTGTGTGTATACGTGTGTGTGAGTGTGTGTACCCACAGACTCATATATAAAGACACGCACATCTGCTTATGAGGATCAACTTTCGGCGTAATATATTAAGGATGTTGCTGGAGTTGCTGTGCAAATGATGGAGAGTTTTCATCGAAAGTTTGAGATCAAATAGTCTGCTTCTTTTTTTCCCCATTAATGCGCGAGTCATGATCATTAATGTGATATAAATCAAAATATTCTTGATGACTGTTGATATTACTGAATATAATTAATATTGTTATTAGCACATTCCGAAATCAGTATTATCAATGACAACTATATTACGTACTGATGTTGCATAATCAATAACGAAAATGGATGTTGCTCAGTATTTGTATAATCAAGAAAACAAAGAAATGTGATAATTCTGATAGATTTAGAATCAAACTATAAACGAAGATTTCATGTAATTTGTCGCTTCTTTCCAACAGCGCCAAAAACGGGGTGGTCGCTCGGCAAGTAGAAGAGCCGCTGACTTACACTGAACGCACAACCTCCCTTTAATATTAGTACCAAGCGCCAACTAATGCAAGTCTGATTTTCATGAAGAAATTAATGCCGTGTTGAGCATAATCTTTATATTTTTTCCCCGAGGTCTATCCTTACTAGTGCTAACAGTTATAATGTTAATTATCATTGTTTGTTTTACATTTAATACTCCAGTATCATCAATACTGTTAGAATTATTAAATTATTGATATCATTTCCATAATCAAAATGATAATATTAATGATAAGTCTACAGCGATATGTATATACTCCCCATCTGTTCGTCTAACCATCGTTATCTATATTACTATTATTATTATTATTATGATCATGATTATATTATAATTTACATTATTATTTATATAATTCGGTTTGTGTTTTGTCCGTTCCGATTGTATTTTACGCTTGAAATCGTATTCCATGTGACTGCAGACTTGAAATCACACACACAGGGGTGAAATTCATGTCGAACAAACTGCTGCTCTCGGACATCTCTAATTACAGGAAAGCTAGGATAAGAAGCGCGGAGGCAAGGTCCTTCGAGTTCAACAGAGCAGCAAGGAAGATCCTCAGATGTTCGGAGAAAGGGAAGTCTTTGCTGCATCTGCTCGAGGAGACGCCACGCACGCTGACGATCCGTGGGACGGGCTCACCTGTTTCAGCAGTCCTTGCCCAGCTGTTTATGGAAACCCTCGAGGCTGACCACCACCGGAACATCGTGAGGAATCGTCTGGCTTCGCTATGTAGATGACATCCTCGCTGTAGTGTTGACCAGGACAAACCTTCAAGACTTCCTCCATAGACTAAACGCAGTGCACCCCTCCATACAGTTCACCACAGAAGAGGAGATAAATGAACAGCTTCCTTTCCTCGACACCTTAATCCATAAGAGTACAGAAAGCCTACACATAAAGATGATTTTATACACTATTTCTCTGCCCACAACAACAGAACCAAAGAAGGCGTGGTCGTCGCTTTCTTCCTCCGAGCACTTAGAATCTGCAGCCCGAAGTTCCTGGAGGAGGAAATGCAACATATCAGTAGCACCTTCCAACGCCTCAGTTACCCTCGCGCCTTGCTCGCCCACCTCCGACGCAAGGCGGAAAAGAACATGATCAGATCAAGAGGGGACGCAGCACAGAACAAGACAGAATAATCATCCCACTTTCGCAACTGACAGAACACTGGAGGGCCTGTTGGGCCGCTCAACGATGATAACTACCACTTCTTGTAAGAAGATCGGAGATATCATAAAGGAAAAAAGGTCAGACCACATCAGACCTCTTACCGGTTTACTGCGATAAAGTATACATAGGTGTGACAGTACGTGGCCTCCACGAACAACGAATCGACCAACACCGCAGCGCCCTCCGACGACATGACAAGAGGAGCGCCTTCATTGTTCACGTCGACACCGACGGCCATCTCCCTAAGTGGTCCCAGGCCTCCGTCATAAAACAAGGCCTGCCCCAAAGACAAAGGAAGATGGTAGAAGCGGCGTTCATCCATTCAACTAACAACTTCAACAGCGCAACGGGGAGCCATGAACCAGCCAAGATCGTCACACAACCTATTTACCGACGTGACCTGACCGCTCATTACATGTATATATACTTCTATGTATCTAATGTCTCATATGCCCTGATGAAGCAGTAAATGCGAAAAGGCCTACGGCATATTCGTGTGTTTTCCTGTTTTACTTGCATACACACAAACAAGCGCGCACACCATATTACGAATTATAACTTTTATTATAACTATTATTATCGATGTTTTTATCAATAGTATCATTATTACCATTATCACAATTACTATTATCATTACTGTCATTGTCTTTATTTTCATTTTCATTACTATCATTATTATCGTTGTCATTACTATCATTATCATCATTGTTATTAT
>NC_061841.1:8367155-8369655 GCF_019202785.1 Penaeus chinensis
TCTGACCCCTCAGTTATGCATATATTTGACATAGTACAGTATTTTGTGACTACTTTAACTGTACATGGTAAAATAAAAATGTAAATCATACATCATACCAAAAAAAACAAAATAAAAAAAAAATACGTTGATATGCTTTTGCCCCTGTGTTTACATAACACTGTTCTTTGTTTACGGCAGTTTTACATAGTGAATCTAGGATATAGTACGAGTATATCTTCCAATGTATCAGATGAAATGAAATATTCACATAGTTCTTTATACGTCATGTTAGGTGGTCTGAGAGACTGTATCACATGACATTTCGAGATAGAGTGCTCAAGCGTTCGCTTGTTTTCTGCGTTACAGCCTACATCTAGATTCATCTGCACGTCTTGCACCGTGCAGTTGCCAGTACATCCTGTAACCTAAACGTATTCTGGCAATAACTATGTCACATTGTCTGGTTTGACTTCGGTGCCACCCATAGGAAGATTTACTATCTTTATACTGATCGTAGGGCCTTTGAGTATTTGTCAGATCTACTAACTCTTCCTTATGAGAACTTTCAATATACGTGCAACCCTAGCAAGAGGCATCCCACCCAAGATCTATGTTCAGGCTTCCTTCGGGAATGTGCCTACGTGGTCGTGCTTGCGTATACCAAAATGAGATGGTATCTATGCAAACTGAAGGTTGAAATTCTCGTTACGCTTAATGCAACTCACAATTTCTTCATCGCCACCTGGTTTGAGAGAATTTATTGTCCGAAGAGCACTTTGAGAGTCACAGAAAACTATTCCGGAGCCCCGAGACATTAAGAATTCCGTTGCAAGGAGTATGCATGTACTCTCATATTAACTGATGCAGTAAGCCATTTTTGTATATAGCGCAAGTACAACCAGCTTTGTATCCAGACTGTACGGATCCGTCATCGTATACATCATCGCCCACACATTCTGTATGTTCCTTTATCGTTGCTAACGCGATTTGTTTTAACACACAGTTATGTACACTCACCTTTTGTAAGGTGCACGATCAATGTTGAAATTTTCCATGGTGGAATGCATCGACCCTTTGGTATTTTACTAATTGGGACGTTGAGCTTTGTAATGTTCATGGATTTTGTGTATCAGAGGGTGCGCGTGTGTGTGGTTAGTCACGTCTGCTTGCGTGATTTTATGTTGCAGTTGTTTTTTGGAAATCTGAAAGATACACGGATTCCGTCAGATCTTTGACCCCAAATATGGTGGAAATATATATAATTCTATCAGAAATATATGATGAGTTTAAATCTGATCTCATGTTAACTATCCTTGCAGTTCATGGTAACTACAACTGGCCTGATAAAAGCCAAGTAAAACAGCCTAGCGAGCTTAACATTGATGCCATGTCCTCTTGCGACAAAAACTTTCAGCGGTTTCAATCTCTCCCAGACTCTCTTCTTTAGAGAAATGATCAGGTCTGCAACATTTACGTTCACCCCGAGATATTTATAATCATGACACATGTCAAGTTCTTGGTCACCTATAAGAAAGGTGGATAGGGGTATGATACATGGGTTGAGAGCTATTGTTTTCTCAGCGGAGATGGGTCATCAGCATAGCATATAATGGATTCACTATCCCCAAGTGGAATATCTGCCATCAGCTTGTGCAGGAGGACATTGAACAGCATAGGGCTGAGAAGTCCTATGATAACTTCTCTATTTGCAATGTCAAAAACTGACTTACGGTCAAGAAAAAACAGTGTGCTTCTCTGGGTTATAGGTAATTCCATCGTCATCTGGGGCGGACGCTTTTCCTTTGATCAATGCATTCAGTTCCCACTTAGGAATCTCAGCAAAGTCTGAAGGGTCGGTATCAGAATATCCAATCTCAACGGCAAATTTACTTGCAATTTTAGACTGACGAAGGTGATTCTGAATACCATTGACTAAAGAGCTTATCTGCTTGTACAAGAGGACTGTGGAACTGCTGGTATTAGTTGGTTTGTCTGAGAATCGATTAACTTTTGTTTCCATACTTCAGACATTGAGGCGTTATTGTTAATGCTTTGTAGGAACTATTCAAAGTGTTCATTTCTGAAATGAGTTTTTAATTCCCATAGATTTTTGATAGCCTTAAGAAACTGATTAAGGTTGTCATGGGTATTGTCCTGCTTGTAGTTATCAAAAAGCTCCTGAACTCGCTTTTATTCCCCTAACAGGATAGGGTCACCGACTCCCTTAAGTGTTTTGAGCGTTGTGAGTTGTTGCTCTTAAAGGGTTTTCTTTAGACAGACCAGGTGCTGTAGTAATCAGTGACCACTTTCGTCATATCCATGGAGAATTTATCAACACTCGCTACTGTGCAATCGTTATACCAGTCATAAATACGTGATTTAAAATGGTGCTCAAGGTAAGGAGGAATCAAATATTTAGCCTATTTTTTTCAGATTAACTATTATCAACAGCGTGCCTCGTTACTTTTGCAAAGTGGTCATTGATTAGCTCTGTTGCAAGCATGCTTCTGACGTTTCC
>NC_061841.1:8389655-8394655 GCF_019202785.1 Penaeus chinensis
TGGAAAGTTCTCGCATACGGACAAAGGAAATGGCCCTAACAGGTTGCGAATAATTTCTTTCTCGCTGAAAGGAAATCAAATCCTCTTTAGCGACACCCCAGAACCCAGTCAGCTGGATTGAATAGTGTCTATAAAACGATGGGATCTCGCCGTTTATACCGAGTCGAGAAGGTGCAGGTGTACGATAATTTCTCGGATGTTAGATGGGGAATATTTTTGTTCTCTTTTTCTTTCTCTCGGGTTTTATTCAGTCTGGCTTTCTTCTTCTTTTTTTTGGTTTTGTTTTGTTATTTTTGTTTTTTTCTATCTCCTCCACCCCCTTTCTCTCTCTCTCTCTCTCTTTCTTTTTTATCATGTTTTCCTTCTCTCTCTCGTTTCTCCCTGACTCTGTTTTTGTCTCTGCTTCTATCTCCCTCTCTCTCTCTCTATCTATCTATCTAGCTATTTATCTATTTACCTATCTAACTAGCTAGCTATTTATCTATTTACCTATCTAACTAGCTAGCTATTTATCTATTTACCTATCTATCTACCTCTCCCTCCCCCTTCTTTCGTTCTCTCTCTCCCTTTCTATCTCGCTAGTTTTTGTTCTATAAGCCTAAGGATATAGATAATTGCCAATGAATAATTAATCATATGACTTTGAACTTCAGCTTATTAAAATGTTGGTTATGTCAACATCCGGCAACTATCACACAACAAAAGTTTTCTCATTATAATTAATCATAACCATAATATTATGAACCGTAGTTTTACATTCATTAGTAAGTTGTAGCATTTTAAGAGGTATATATTTTTTTTATATATCAATGTATAAGTAATGGTCAGAATGATAATAATAACAATGAGAAATGATAATATTACTGATAAGAGGGATGATTAATTGTTATAATTACTAATTTTGATGATATTCATAGTAATGACAACAACAGTGATTTGATCTACTGATGATAAGAGTAATCACATTCAGCTGTAAATAAGCAAATAGAGAGATAAACGGAAAAATCCTAAATCGAAAATATGATCAGCGAATCACATTAAAACTACAACTTTTAGGCTCGTATCCCAAACGTTTATTACGGAATCCACTTGCAATTAAAGTGCGCGGACAAAAACCATCACGAACGAATTTTTAAAAAAATAGCTTTGAGCTCGTAACCCGCATCGAATTTAGGCATCGACCTCTCTCTCTCTCTCTTTCTCTCTCTGACGATGCTTGGTCGAATAAGCTCGGAATCTGTTGAATTGGAATGGAATTTGGGGATCTTGCGCGTCACCAGGATTCCAGGCCGTGGGAATCTACCGGGAACAGAAGCATTATGTGTCGTTTTTGTCTCTTTTTTATTACTCTGTTTTCGTTGGTTCGTTCGTTCTTCTCGTTTTCTTCCTTTCGCGTTTTGAGTTTTTGTTTTCTTGATACTAATATGCATGAGAGTAAAAATAATGATAATGAAAACAGTGTGTACATATATATGTGTGTGTGTGTGTGTGTGTGTGTGTGTGTGTGTGTGTGTGTGTGCATTATACCTTTATATATAAATATATATATACATATAAATTAAATCTAAATTCCCATTCTCCTATATTTCTCTCAGAAGCGAACCCAACTTCGCCACAACTTTCGAATTTTCTGTGTGGTAACTTGAGAACAGCTTTCTCAAGTCAGAGTTCCAAAGCGAAAGTTACTTGATTGTGTTTGAATCTCAGGTCGATATGGCGCTGCGAGACTTATTATATGTAGTCTCTCTCTCTCTCTCTCTCTCTCTCTCTCTCTCTCTCTCTCTCTCTCTCTCTCTCTCTCTCTCTCTTTCTCTCTCTTTCTCTACCCACCCCCCTCTCATTCCCTCTCCCTCTCTCTCTCTCTCTCTCTCTTTCTCTCTCTCTCTCTCTCTCTCTTTCTCTCTCTCTACCCCCTCTCTCTCTCCGTGCTCCCTTCCCCTCTCTTTCTTTCGGTCTCTCCTTCCTTTCTTTCTCTACTCCTCTTTCGCTTCCCCTTCCCCCTGTTCCCTCTCCTTTCCTCTCTAAACCCATCCATTCTTTTACTCTTCACATCCTCGTTCCTCTCTTTATTCTTCTTTCGTTCCTTATCTCCTTCCCTTTCCTTTCACGGTTCTTCCTCCCTTCCTCCTCTCTCTCCTTTCATTTTTTCTGTCTTCTTTCTTCTCTCTTGCCTTGCTTCTTCCCTCCTTCCCTATCTTTCGCCTCGTTATCCCTCCTACAGTCTTCCCTTCTATTCTTTTTCTTCTGTCTTTCCTTACTTCTGCATTTCCTCCTTTTTCTCATTTTTTTCTCTCTCTATCTTGCCTTCCCTCTTTCTCCCTCTCCAACTCCTTCCTTTCCTCCTTTATCCTTCCTCCAACATTCCTTCCCTCTATTTTCTTCTGTCTATCCTTTTTTTTTTCTTCATTTATCCTCTCTCCATGCTTCCTTACCCTTTTACTCTCTCTCTATTCTTCCTTCCCTCCTTACCTGTCCGTCTCTCTATCCTTCCTTCCGTCCTTTTCCCTTTCTTTGTCCTTCCTTCCCTCCTTATATATCTCGCTCATCATTCCGTCCCTCCGTCTCTCTTTCCCTCTCCTCGTCCAATCTCCCTCTTCCTCCTTCTTCCTTATATGTCATGCAAAGACAACATTTTGCAATGGCTTAATGCGATTTACTCCTTCCCGATTCCCATGGAGGGAGTCAATTATTTTTTTTTTTTTTTTTAATTTCCCTGTTCCGTTTGTTCGTTCCCTCTGTTGCTTCAACCTTTCCCCTTCCCCTTTCTTGTTCTCTGTTACTCTCTCTTATTCTATTTCAGTTTTGAATTTTGTTCTGGGAAGAGAACAGACAGACATACACATATACAGGTACATATACACGCATACACGCGCACATACACACATACACATACACAAGTACAAACACACACACACAAATAAACAAGCACAAACACACGCAAAAAAACGCACAAACATACACATATACACATACATACAAACACACACACACACAGACACACACACACACACACACACACACACACACACACACACACACACACACACACACACACACACACACACACACACACACGTACACATATACACGAACACAAACCCACGCAAAGACATGTACACACAAACGCACACACACACACACACAGATACACGAACACAAACGCACGCAAAGACACGAACACACACACACACACAATGCCTCTCTTTTTTTCTTTTTCTATTTTTTCTCAGCCCATATATTTCCTGATCATTTAAGTTTCTGCATCATCAAGTGTCTGGTTAATTAATAGACTAAATAATATTCGCCTGTCTGCCCTTTGCCTTCCCCGCTTTCCCTCCTGTCGGATTGTTACTTCTGGAATGTTTATTTAAATGGATGAGATTGCTATTCTCTCTCTCTCTCTCTCTCTCTCTCTCTCTCTCTCTCTCTCTCTCTCTCTCTCTCTCTCTCTCTCTCTCTCTCTCTCTCTCTCTCTCTCTCTCTCTCTCTCTCTCTCTCTCTCTCTCTCTCTCTCTCTTTCGCTCTCTCTCTCTCTCTCTCTCTCTCTCTCTCTCTCTCTCTCTCTCTCTCTCTCTCTCTCTCTCTCTCTCTCTTCGCTCTCTCTCTCTCTCTCTCTCTCTCCTCTCTCTCTCTCTCTCTCTCTCTCTCTCTCTCTCTCTCTCTCTCTCTCTCTCTCTCTCTCTCTCTCTCTCTCTCTCTCCTCTCTCTCTCTCTCTCTCTCTCTCTCTCTCTTTCGCTCTCTCTCTCTCTCTCTCTCTCTCTCTCTCTCTCTCTCTCTTTCTCTCTCTCTCTCTATCTCTCTCTTTCTCTCCATCTGTCTCTCTCTCTCTGACACTCTGTCTTTCTCTCTCTTTGTTAGTTTATCTTTCTGTCTCTCTCTGTCTCTCTCTCTCTCTCTCTCTCTCTCTCTCTCTCTCTTTCGCTCTCTCTCTCTCTCTCTCTCTCTCTCTCTCTCTCTCTCTCTCTTTCTCTCTCTCTCTCTATCTCTCTCTTTCTCTCCATCTGTCTCTCTCTCTCTGACACTCTGTCTTTCTCTCTCTTTGTTAGTTTATCTTTCTGTCTCTCTCTGTCTCTCTCTCTCTCTCTCTCTCTCTCTCTCTCTCTCTCTCTCTCTCTCTCTCTCTCTCTCTCTCTCTCTCTCTCTCTCTCTCTCTGGCACTCTGTCTTTCTCTCCCTTTGTCTGTCTATCTTTCTGTCTGTCTGTCTGTCTCTCTCTTTCTGTATGTGTGTGCTTGTACAATCACCTCCCATAGACCTGCATAATTATTTCATGTCTATATCTCTTCCCCTTCGTTCACCTCCTCTGTACTTTTATCTGTTTTCACTCTTCCCTTTTCCTCGCCTCTCTTACGTCAAGGTAGAGACTCAACATAAGTCTGATGCTGGCAGGTCGAAGTACCCCCCCCCCCCCACCCCCCCCTCTTTCACCTCTTCTGGAGTAGATTTAGGGTGATTTCAGTTCGTTAAAGTCTTTTTATTCAAATATTTCGATGTCTTCTAGGACTTGATTATATTTCATTTTCGGTTTTTCATTATTTTTAGAGGTAATGTTTGTTGTTATTGTTGTTGTTGTTTTTGTTGTTGCTATCTTTCACTTGTGTCTCGCGTTACAATTTTCCTTGTTTTTCTTCACTTCCATCATTTCTTCTGTCTGTCTGTCTCTCTCTCTCTCTCTCTCTCTCTCTCTCTCTCTCTCTCTCTCTCTCTCTCTCTCTCTCTCTCTCTCTCTCTCTCTTTCTTTCTCTCTCTCTTTCTCTCTCTCTCTTTCTTTCTCTCTCTCTCTCTCTCTCTCTCTCTCTCTCTCTCTCTCTCTCTCTCTCTCTCTCTCTCTCTCTCTCTCTCTCTCTCTCTCTCTCTTTCTCTCTCTTTCTCTCTCCTTCTTCCTATTCTTACTGCTTTGTTCCTCATTCTCTTCTTCACCTTCTTCTCTTTTTTCTTTCTTCTCTTTCTTTTCTTATTCTCCTTATACCCCTTTTTCATCTCCTTGCCTTCCTCCTTGC
>NC_061841.1:8407547-8414573 GCF_019202785.1 Penaeus chinensis
AGATGTTATCAGATCGTTCTTTGGTAAAGAATTAAATAAAAGAAATGCTCTGGCTGGTGGAGAAAAAGGGTGTAAGGATTTTTCTTTTTCTTTTTTAGCATGAAGGAAAAACGTGTAATTATTTTTTTTTTTTTTTTTTTTTTTTTTTTTTTAGCATGGATGTAAAAAAAAAGGTGTAATGAATTAATTAATTGGTGACTTTTTTAGCATAGTGGAAAAGGGTGTAATGAAATAATATTTTTTTTTTTTTTTTTTTTTTTAGCATGGATGTAAAAAAAAAGGTGTAATGAATTAATTAATTGGTGACTTTTTTAGCATAGTGGAAAAGGGTGTAATGAAATAATATTTTTTTTTTTTTTTTTTTTTTTTTTTAGCATGGAGGAAAAAGATGTAATGAATTAATTAATTGGTGTTTTTATAGCATGGTGGAAAAAGATGTAATGAAATGATCAATTGGTATTTCATGGAGAAAAAAAAAGGTGTAATGAGATAATTAACTGGTGGGTCTTTTTTTTTGTAGCATGGAGGAAAATAGGTGTGATGACATAATTATTTATTTTCTTTTGCATGAAAAAAAAGTGTGATGAAATAATTAATTGGTGTTTTTCTTTATTTTTAGCATGGAAGAAAATAGATGTAATGATATAATTAATTGGTGTTTTTTTTAGCTAGGAAGAAAAAAAAGTGTGATGAAATAATTATTTATTTTCTCTAGCATGTAAGGAAAAAGGTGTGATGAAATAATTAATTAGTGGATCTTTTTTTAGCATGGAGAAAGATTAGAAGGAGCGTTCCAATTGGTGAAGAAAAATATCATCACGAAATTTAAAAAACGGTGAAAATAATACTAACAGATCTCAAGACTGGAAGAGAAAGTAAAGTGTAAAGAAACCGTTGTTTGATTTAACAATAAAATGTAAGGGATTCCCTGGAACAAAAATATATATAGAATAAAATAACCGTCAGGTAAAGATAGACAAGTGATACGCGGTGAAAATAACTCTCTGACTTTCCCGCCTTTTAACAAAATTAGCTCAGAATTTTTGACGCGCAGTTCAACAAATAATCTCCTTAAAAGCGAATTTATCAGGTAAAAAAACATAAACTTCAACATCACAGAGGGAAAAAAAAAACACATCAGTTGTCTCAGTTAAGAAAAAAGAAAAATTAAAACTAAAAAAAGGGGAAGAAGAAAATACATTATTTTAATCTAAATGTCAAAGTTCAATTTCCAATTGAGAAAGACATCACGAGTTTGCATATTGTATAAATTCCGACGTTATTTTCACTCATGAATAATAATGAATATGCAAAATACAAAAGGAACAGGATAGATAAGCAGTTCATTGTTGTCTCTCCTTTTGGCCATTTCATCGTCCTTTTCCTTTTCCTATTTTTCCCCTCTCCTCCTCCCCTCTTTCTATCTGAAATTATTCCTTTTCTTTATACTTCCTTGATTCCTTGTCTCCCTTCTCCTGTTTTAATCTTTCCTCCTTTCTCGTTTTCCCTATCTCGCTATATCTATTCTATTTCTCCTCGTTACGTTTTTTTTTTGTTTTTTTTTTTTTTTTTTCCTTTTCCTTTCCTTGTCATTCTCCTCTTCCCCTCTTCTTCCATCTACCTATCTTTATCACCTTGCCTTCTACTCTGCTTATCACCTTCTCACCCTCTCCCTCTCTTCCCTCCTCTCCCTCCTTCTCCCTCTCCTCCCTCCTCTCCCTCCGTCTCCCTCCCTTCCCTCCTCTCTCGCCTCTTCCCCACCCTTCTACCTCCTCTCCCTCTCAATATCACCTTCGTACCCTCTCCATCTTCCTCTCCTTCCTCTCCCTTTCCCTCCCCTCCTTCCACTCCCTCCTTCTCCCTCCTCTCCCCTCTTCCTCCTCCTCTCCCTAATCTCCTACTTCTCCCATCTCCCCCTCCTCTCCCCCTCTCCCTCCTCTCCCTTCTCCCCCCTCTTCCTCCTCCTTTTCCTAATCTCCTACTTCCCCCATCTCCCCCTCCTCTCCCCCTCTCCCTCCTCTCCCTCCCTCATCTCCCCCTCCTCTCCCCCTTACCCTCCTCTCCCTTCTCTCCCCTCCTTTCACTCCCTCCTTCTCCCTCTTCTCCCTTCTTCCCCCATCTCCCCCTCCTCTCCCCCTCCCCCTCCTCTCCCCCTCTCCTTTCCCCCTCTCCCTCATCTCCCCTTAGCGGCTCCAGCATCCCGTCACATATTAAACAGGTACAAAGGGACTTCCTTTGGTGTTTAATGTAGCGTAAAGTTGAGAGCATTCGGTGTGGAAGATGCAGGTGTGAGAGGATCTTGCTGAAAGGAGGTGAATGAGGTGGTGGAAGTGGAGCAGGTGGAGGAAGAGAAGGGAGAGGAGGAGGAGGAGAGGGGGAAGGAAGACGAAAGGAGGAAGAGGTGAAGGGTCACGAGAGTAAGACAAGGAAGAGGAGGGGGAGAAAGAGGAGGAGGAGGAGGAGGAGGAGGAGGAGGAGGAGAAAGAGAAGGAGAGGGAGACAAAGAAGAAGAGGAGGAAGAAGAGAAGGAGGAAGAAGAAGAGAAGGAGTAGGAGAAAGCAGAGGAGAAGGAGGGGGAAGCAGAGGAGGAGGAGGAGGAGGAGGAGGAGAAGGAGAAGGAGAGGGAGACAAGGAAGAGGAGGAAGAGGAAGCAGAGGAGGTGGAGGAGGAGGAGGAGGAGGAGGAGGAGAAAGAGAAGGAGAGAGAGACAAGGAAGAAGAGGAGGAGGAAGCAGAGGAGGAGGAGGAGGAGGAGGAGGAGGAGGAGGAGGAAGACGGCGAGGAAGGCGACAATGACGACGAAGACGAGGACCAGGAAGAGGTGGAGGACAAATAAGAAGAGGACTAGGGGGAAGAGGAGAGAAGAAAAAAAAAAAAGAGGGAACAGGATATAGTATTCGTAGAGAAAAAAGGGAGAGAGGAGGACGAAAAAGAGGGGAAAAAAGAGGGTGATAGCGGAGAAAGGAGTTGAAAGAGGAGTATGAGAAGACGACGAGGAATAAAAAGGCAGTAAAGAAGAATAAGAAAAGCACTTTGAATTACTGGTGGAAAGAAAACGAGGATAATTCTATTCCATACACAGACCGCAGCGAAAATGTCAACATGCTGTCCTTATTCCCCCTTTATACTGAGCACATGAACAACATGATAACCAAAAATAGAGGATGTTTACAAGTGACGATGTTTGGCTCTAAACAAATGGAAGAGAGAGAGAGAGAGAGAGAGAGAGAGAGAGAGAGAGAGAGAGAGAGAGAGAGAGAGAGAGAGAGAGAGAGAGAGAGAGAGAGAGGAGAGAGAGAGAGGAGGGAAGAGAGAGGGAGAGGAGGAAGGAGAGAGAGAGAGGAGGGAGGAAAGAGAGAGAGAGATAGAAAGAAAGAAGAGAGAGAGAGAGGGAGAGAGAGAGAGAGAGAGAGAGAGAGAGAGAGAGAGAGAGAAAGAGAGAGAGAGAGAGAGAAGAGAGAGAGAGAGGAGGGAGGAGAGAGGGAGAGGAGGGAAGAGAGAGGGAGAGAAGGAAGGAGAGAGAGAGAGGAGGGAGGAAAGAGAGAGAGAGATAGAAAGAAAGAAGAGAGAGAAAGAGGGAGAGAGAGAGAGAGAGAGAGAGAGAGAGAGAGAGAGAAAGGATGAGAGAGAGGAAGGGAGAATGAAGAATCACAAAGAAGATAAATGATGTTCGCGACCAAATATAATGATGAATTGATGAATAACCAGCTATATCGATACACACAATATAGAAGACAAAGAAACAAAAAGAGATATGTAAACATCCCGATAAATCGAGACTATATAACCTGACAGACCAAGAGACAGACATAATGTAATATAAATACATTGATCGAGACGATGACGCGCTTGACAGTTTTTGACAAGTACTTAATGACTGGTGACAGGCCGAGAGGTTGATGAAAATTGCCTGATAATTGACAAGTTGATGATTCCATTCACAGTTAAGCATCACAAAGTCCTCCAATTATTTTTTTTTTCCAGAAATCAGACATTATTGTTCATACTTTGTAGGAACTATTCAAAGTGTTCATTTCTGAAGTGAGTTTTTAATTCCCGTAGATTTCTGTTAGCCTTAAGAAACTGAATAAGGTTGGCACGGGTATTATCTTGCTTGTAGATATTAAAAAGCTCTTAAACTCGTTTTTGTTCCCTTAATAAGATAGGGTCACCGACTCCCTTAAGTGTTTTGAGCGTTGTGAGTTGTTGCTCTTAAAGGGTTTTCTTTAGACAGACCAGGTGCTGTAGTAATCAGTGACCACTTTCGTCATATCCATGGAGAATTTATCAACACTCGCTACTGTGCAATCGTTATACCAGTCATAAATACGTGATTTAAAGTGGTGCTCAAGGTAAGGAGGAATAGAAATTTTAAGCCTATTTTTTGCAGATTGACTATTATCAACAACGTATCTCGTTACTATTGCAAAGTTGTCATTAATTAGCTCTGTTGCAAACAGGCTTCTGACCTTCCATGCACAAGATACCTTCCTATTACGCAATTTAGCCTGCCTCCCGCCACGTGAGTTTACCTGCCTGTATCATATGCGGTAATAGATCTATTGTTCACAAAAACTCTTCATTACATTCACTATCTCCACATGTAAAATGTCTTGCATTAAGATATCTCAGCATATTGTGCCGTGATTCTGAAAATAGGGCAGTGAATCAATTTGAAACTATCTACACGTATACATTACACAGAGAGAAAAACCCAGAGGCTGTTCGAATATGTAAATGCGGATATTGCACATTATTGTCATTATCAGCTTATGCGGTATGGTGTCATTGACAAGTCAACAGGCCTGTCATTCCTGTGTTCGTATAGGAGTGGTACCCTCTAATTCTAGTGGCGGTTTCTATTTTAGTGCCTGATGTGATGGGTTCTTGTGGACAGATAACGTCAACATTATTATTATGAATATAGTACAGCAAGTCATTAATTCCACGTATATTCCATGAAAGAAAGATAACTATTTTCTTGTCTCCCATCACACCCTATGATTAGCTGATTGGTCAAATCTGTGTTTAATGAAGCCCTTTAGTCTGCATATGTCTTGTATAATATTACATATCTGTGTTGCATCTTGTTTATTTGCACAGATTCTGCGCATTTTCCTCATATTGATATTATACGTATAATCCGTACATCATTTTCTCAGTGTATTTCCACTGTTCTGAGGGAAAAGAAAATTATAGTTAAATGTGGCGTTTTATACCCGTAGACATTATTCGTTTTTTATAATCTTTTCGGTATATATATTTATACTAGTACTTATGCGTGACTATTTTTCTATCCATCGTCATACTTGCTAGTTTATCTGTCTACATATCAATTTACCTATTTATATGTATTCAAACACACATAGGTTTGCGTACGTGAAGCTTGTGTGTGTGTGTTTGTATGTAAGTGTGCGTATATTTAACTGTTTCTTTGTTTGTATCTATGTGTGTACTGTGTGTGTGTGTGTGTGTGTGTGTGTGTGTGTGTGTGTGTGTGTGTGTGTGTGTGTGTGTGTAAGCATACAAGAATGTTTCCAGTTGAATCCGTATTCCTGAGTGTCAAAGGGTACGCCACTGTTACCAAGTCGCGAGGCCAAGGGTAGGCGGAACTCCGCAAATATTTACCTGAGGATCAAATTACTACAAGTGTGGCAACTCTGCCGGGTAGGAAAAGCCAACTCTTATTTCAGTAATTTACTCTTTTCTATTCAAGCCAAGAAGAAGTGCTAATGAGTTTCCCGGATGTAAAGAAACTAATGATAACTGAATACGAACTCGCATCAAAGAGGAAAAAAAATAGCATTAGAAAGGTAATTACAGTTCCAGCGAAAAAAAATATAAAAAAAAATATAAGAAATAAGAAATACAGCTAACTTCCCTCTTAGGGGAAAAAAAAAAAAAAAAAAAATCTAGTCACGTATCCCAATATTCCCTTTTCCTGAGTTACACGAACCCCAGTGACCTCGAGTTGGAGTAACACGTGTGGTTATTGCCTGTAGGTTTCTGGACCCCGGAAATATTGTCAGTGAATCGAGGTCTTGGGGTTACTAATGGATTCCAAACAATGATAGTAATAATAATAATAATAATAATGATAATAATAATAATGATATTAATAATAATGATAATGATAATGATGATAATAATAATAATAACAATAATAATAATAATAATAATAATATTAATAATGATAATAATAATAGTAATAATAATAATAATAATAATAATAATAATAATAATGATAATAATAATAGTAATAATAATAATAATAATAATAATAATAATAATGATAATAATGCTGTGGATGGCTTTCAAGTACCTTCTTAATGGACCCCAAGGTAACTCTTCAATGAATCCAATTAATGTCAGTTAGCCCATTAAATGACACTCATATATATTATTGATGTAGATATCTTAATGGACGCCACGTGTTGATTTTGGGTAAATGGGTTAACGGTCTCATCAAAATGATATATAAATACGGCTTTGGAGGACAGTTAGATAATAAGGGAAGTACTAGATGACCCCCAAAAGGAGACCATGTGACCTCTGACATGACCTTTTTGATCTCTAACTTTTTTTTTCTCTTTCAGGATGACCTGTGTGACCCGATACACACCCTTGACCTTAGAGATACTTAAAAAAAAAACATGGTTTGAATAAAAGATACATATCATCTTCCTCTAGTGACCCTTTACCTCCCCCCCCCCCCCCCTCCGTCCCTTTTTGACCCTAAACTCCCCAAGGACTCTCGTGTTGACATCTGCGTCGGCACTTTTGCCATCAAAAAGAACCAACTGATATCTCAAAAACTCGTGTTACCAGACCAGCGTGAAATCCCTGGTCGACATCTGTTTTTTTTTTTTTTTTTTTCTTAGAAGGATGTGGCGATACTGTCAGAGGTGTCAGGCGGGCCGGTGTCAAGTGTCAACCGTTCCGTATCTGGATGACACGGCGAGACATCCAGCGTCTGCAGGTAAGAGAAGGTCATCTATCTTTGTAAATTCTCTGAAGTGAACTTTTA
>NC_061841.1:8414673-8417173 GCF_019202785.1 Penaeus chinensis
GTTGTTGTTTTACATTGGTGTTGTATTTTTTTTTCTTATGAATAAAAGACAGGAGAGATCGTCACTCTTACATCTTAAAAAAAAGGGAAAATAAAAATGCGTCACCTTTTCCAGATCTTCCCGTAAGAATTTCGCATACAGCCGTGAGATGGACTTTAAATCCGGCAGATTTAGGGAGAAAATCTACATGCTGACGCGTCTGAATCTTGTATACTGTATGTCACACTATTTTCTTTTTACACGTGTTGAAGCATACACTCTTGTATTTTGGGCTTCGAAGAAAGTAAGAATGACGTCATTCTGCGGTTTACATAAGTTATACCATTTTCTCCGTTTTCTGACTGATCATTTTCCATTTTCTATAGCCATTCCGTTTTCTATGCGTTGATTCAAGTCACCGTTTGCTTATGATTTAAGAGAATCAAATACGTTTTAGATTATCTGAATCCACACGTAAAGACCTTGCGATAATAGATTTTTGATACCATTTTAAACGTTTAATTTACTTTCTCTTTTTGGCTCCATTTTAAAAAAAAAAAATTTAAAAAACCCCTTTTTTTTTTGTGGAGGAATAAACTCCCTTATTTAAATGTATCGATGTAGAATATGGATGTTCGCCCCCCACACTAAACGCCACGCGATCTACGTTAAAAACAAACTCACGATATAGAAAAAATAAAATAACTAAGCATTAGGGAAAATGGTTTTTTAGTAAAATAATGAGGGAAATGATAATAGGGAAACAACTTGATAGTAAATAATAAAATAATGGTAATAATAATGATAAAAATAACAACAATGATTAATATAGGAAAAAATTAGCAATTTGTAAATAAATAATGATAAAATAATATTAAAAATGTTAATAATAATAATGATATAATAATAATAATAATAATAAAAAATATGACAATATAATGATGATAGGGATAGTAACATTATATCACAATAATTATAATATGATAATAATGAGATTTAGGGTATTTCAGCAGTTATTTATGTAATATTGATTTAATGATGAAAACGTAATGATATAATATTTACAGTATATAATAATCAACGTAAAATTTATAATAACAAGGATAATATGATAATAAAAATAATAAATATAAATAATAATAAAAATGATAATAATAAAAAAGATAATGATAATAATAATGAAAATAATAATAATGATAATAATAATAATAATATGATAATAATAATAAAAATAATATATTAATAAAAATAATTAGGGTTTTGTAGATGAAGAGGAGGAGAGGAAGAGGAGAGAAGAGTGAAATGATGATGATAATGAAGATACTGATAAGATAATGATGATAGTACTGTTAATGATAATATAAAGATAATGATAATAATATAATGATATTAATGACAATAACAATAATAAAGAGAACAATAACAATAATAATGATAAAAATGACAATGATGATTGTAAGTTTAATAAAGATATAAAAATGATATGATAAATTTTGATTTAATAGTAGCAATAATAATAATGATAATAATGAGACAGGAACGATAATATTAATAACACCAACAGAAATATCAATAAACATCCAAAACATACCAAAAAAAAGAAAAATCAAAACAGGGAAAAAAAGGTTTTATATTTACTTTTGGGTTTGGTGAAACCTTTTGAATACTTCATAAGAGAGATAGATTTTTTTTTTTTTTTTTTTAATTTTTTGTTATTTTTTGACTATTTATGAAAACGATTTTCCTCTCTCTTCTCTCTTCTCTCTCTCTCTTTTTTTCTTTTTTATCTCCTTCTCTCTTTTTTTTTTTTTCTTGTTTTATCTCTTTTCTCTCTCTTTTTTTGTTTCTCTCTCTCTCTCTTTTCTCTTTCTCGTTCTTTCTTCTCTTTTCTCTCTCTCTCTTATCTCTCTCTCTCTCTCATGTCTTTCTCTCTCCTCTCCCCTCTCTTTTCTTTCTTTTCTTTCTTCTCTCTCTTATCTGTTATCTTCTTTTCTTTCCTTTTTTTGTTCATCTTGGGATTTGTGACGAAAGGGGTACCTAAGCTAAAGAGGTGTATTGTAAGTAAAAGGGGTTGGCCTTGGTTTTTTTCTTTTTGTTTGGGGTTGTCATTTTACAATGTGTGTTGTGTTGTAGTTTGTGTCGTGGGGTGTTTTTCTTTGCTTGTGTGTGTGTGCTTGATTGTGTGTGTTTGCGTGCTTGTGTGTGTGTTTATGTTTGCGTTTTTGTTTGTTTGTTTGTTTGTGTGGGGTGTGTGTGGGGGTGTGGGGTGTGTGTGTGTATGTTGGGGTGGGGTGTTGGTGTGTGTTTGTGTGCGTTTTACATAGTACAAATTTTCATCATCCCAAAAAAGGGCATGCCCGTGCTTGTTTGGATTAGGACTTTCCCCAATCTTTTGTGGGAGATAAAATTCCGGGCGTACGGCCGCTCTGGTTGGTGTATTTGGGGGAGGAGGGGGGGGAGGGGAAGTAATTTGTCGGAAGATAAAATAGGGTTTTTTTTCTTTAGCCTTATTAAACATACG
>NC_061841.1:8426267-8431267 GCF_019202785.1 Penaeus chinensis
TATAAACGTTTTGAAGAGCTTTAGTAATAGAATTGCAATGTTTTTAGCAAATAATACCTTAAAAAGTGTGTATTTAGAAGAGCAGGCGGGCCATATCTAGAAGGCCGGCGAAGCTAGAACTTCGCAAACCATAAGTCAAGTTAGATGAGAAGGTCTGTATTTTTCACTATTTTACTTAAGTCTGCATGTGGTATTATATTTAGCTGCAATAGCATTTGGTGAAATGGTAGGGCTCAGTTCCCCATCGTGCTTAGAAGGTAGAGTATGACTGGACGCAGATAGCTTGTCGTGTGTGTGTGTGTGTGTGTGGTGTGTGTGGTGTGTCTGTTGTTGTGTGTGTTTGTGTGGTTGTGTGTGTGTGTGTGTGTGGTGTGTGTGTGTGTGTTAGCGACAATCTACCTGCGTCCAATCATTCTCACTTTCCAAACCATGATACTCTTGACCGAGCCTTCACCTTCCTCGAAATGGCCAACGTCTACTCGCTACGGCTGTTGGCTTGTCTGTCTACAGGAGGAGATAGGATCCCTCCAGCTAAAGTTTGAAAGTTTGAAAAGTTTAGTTTTGATTCCATTTATTACAATGGATATTCTTGGTGTGACATACTGTCTGTTTCATTTTTGCTTCTAAACTATCCCCTGTGTGCAAGGAATGGCCGGGGTTACCAGCCACTGGCGGCGAGGGATTCGAACGCAGGTCAGCAAGATTGCTAGACGAGGACGCTACCGCTGCACCACAAAGGTCCCTCGTCTGCAAAATCTCCAAGATGCCGAGGGAAACTCCTGACAGCAATCCCTGACACAGAGTCCTTGTCCTCATCCGTTCCGAAGTCCTTCCTGAGAAAAGGACTTGAGCTCGACCTCCTGCCCATCCCGAAGGAGGAGGAGCACGTCGGCGATGGCAGGGATCATGTCGGCCTCGAAAGCTCTCGTCGAGGTCCTTCTTGAGGCCTTTGTTTGCTTCTTCTCGAGACCGACCTCCTCAAGACCTAACTTATTCTGTCATCCAAGACCAATGCATAAAGACAATAAAAAAAAAATGGATTATATATAGTCAATATTTTTTTTTTCTTTTCACTGAAAGGAAACCCCACAAAATGAAACGAAAACTCAAAAGCCCAAAATACATTCGTACCCAAGAATTATCAACATTTACCGTACTGTTTGTTTCTCTTTCCCAGACTTAAAAACAAAAAAAAATACAAGTTCTATTTTCCCACTAAACTATAATCCTATTTGGGTTATTTAAACCTAATGCTTGCTTAATACCGTACCCCCCCCCCCCCGCCCACTCTTCTGGAAACAACTCTTGGCAATCTAAACTATACTAAAACGATCTAAGAATTACAAATTACTTATATTTGTTTCAGTTTCTTAATTAATATCATAATCCCAGTCACTTGATCAAATATAAATTTGAATGATAGTTATCGCGTTTATTGTGTGTGTGTGTGTGTGTGTGTGTGTTTGTGTCTGTGTTTGTGTTTCTGATTTTGTTTTTGTTTGTGTTTATATTTGTTTATATTTATGTTTACCGCTATATTTGTGTTTGTGTCTGTGTCTGTGTTTGTGATTATGTTTTTACGCTTACGTTTATGTTTGTGTTTATGTTCATGTTTTTAGTTGTATGTGTGTTTGTATATGCGTACAATACACCTTCCACTACAACCTACAATAACCCCCCATTGTAATAGTGCACAAATTGCAACTCTCAGCCGGAGAAATAACGACCTAAGCCCACTTCAAGTAATTCACGTTGCAGACTCCATGCAATATAAAGGAAACCAGGAACTCGAGCTTCTCCTGCAATAATGCAATACCGTTGAGATTCAGAGAGGGTACGATTGAGAGAGAGAGAGAGCGAAGAGAGAAGGGGGGGAGAAGAGAAAAAGGAGAGAGAGAGAGAGAGAGAGAGAGAGAGAGAGAGAGAGAGAGAGAGAGAGAGAGAGAGAGAGAGAGAGAGAGGGAGAGAGAGAGAGAGAGAGAGAGAGAGAGAGAAGAGGAGAGAGGGAGAGGAAAGGGGAAAGAGAGAGAGGGGGGGGGAGAGGCGGAGGAAAAGACACACAGAGACAAATTAAGATGGAAGGAAGATGGAAGGGGGAGAGGGGGATAAGGGAGAATGAAGAAGAGACGGAAGAGAGAGAGAGAGAGAGAGAGAGAGAGAGAGAGAGAGAGAGAGAGAGAGAGAGAGAGAGAGAGAGAGATAGAGAGAGTAGGGGACGGAGATATGGAGAATAAAGAGAGAGCGAAAGAAGGAGTGAGAGAGATGGAGAATAAGGAGAGAGAGAAAGGAATGAGAGAGATGAAGAATAAAGAGAGACAGAGAGAGGAGGGAATGAGGTGGATAGATTGGCTGGCAAATGACACTGTACATATATATTAGTATATAAAAAGTTGCTATGTGATTAAGTGGATGAGAGATAGATAAAAGAATAGATGAATACACAAAGATGTACATACAGACATGTAATAGACACCATGTAACATGTAACACACACACACACACACACACACACACACACACACACACACATACACACACACACATACACACACACACACACACACACACACACACACACACACACACACACACACACACACACACACACATACCCACCCACCCTCCACACACACACACACACACACACACACACACACACACACACACACACACACACAAACACACACATTATAAACACAAACAAACACACAAGCAAACACACAAGGAAACACACAACCCACAGCCACTCCACCCCCCCCCCCAATTGACTTCTTTTTTGAGCTTTCCTATGGCCTGATAGTAACAATAATAACGGTAATGATTTGTAGTAAATGTAACATTATAAGAAGTATCGGCATTACTATAAAAGTTTAATACATGAAGTATATATCTACCGTTCTATATTCTTATTTATCCAAAGTCCACATGTTTTACAAATTCTTAATTGGTACTTAGACTTTCACAAAAGAATTTCTAGTAGCTATTCTGGAGCCATATTTAGCTAAGAAAAAATCCATATCGATTCCATGTACATTTATCGAATATGCTAATCTCAGCGAACAGCTAACAGACAGCAAAACAAAACAAAAAAACGGGAAAAAAAATCCCTTAAATTAACGCGAGAGCATTCTCAAGCGAGCTAAAATAACACACGCCATGAATAAACACAGAAGACAGATGAATATGGAAAGGGCTTGAACAATGCGACTATAAACATACCAAGCCCATGGGGTTGTTTATAAGGGACGGGAAAGCAAATTAAAGCCAGTGTGAGATTTCAGTGGACGTTTTGAGTAAGGGAGGTGAAGCAATGAGGTGTGTAATATACAGTATTTATTCGACATCAAAGAAATGTTGAGATGTGTAGGGTTCTGCAAGCCGAAATCATTTGTGTTATGCTGGCCTATCATTCGCGTGTGTATTCATGATTATTCAGTGTATTTATAACTAACAAACCCACCTAGGTTTATAAACGTTTTGAAGAGCTTTAGATAATAGAATTGCAATGTTTTTAGCAAAATAATACCTTAAAAAGTGTGTATTTAGAAGAGCAGGCCGGGCCATATCTAGAAGGCCCGGGCGAAGCTAGAACTTCGCAAACCATAAAGTCAAGTTAGATGAGCAAGGTCTGTATTTTTCACTATTTTACTTAAGTCTGCATGTGGTATTATATTTAGCTGCAATAGCATTTGGTGAAATGGTAGGGCTCAGTCTACCCATCGCTGCTTAGAAGGTAGAGTATGACTGGACGCAGATAGCTTGTCGTGTGTGTGTGTGTGTGTGTGGTGTGTGTGTGTGTGTCTGTGTGTGTGTGTGTGTGTGTGTGTGTGTGTGTGTGTGTGTGTGTGTGTGTGTGTGTGTGTGTTAGCGACAATCTACCTGCGTCCAATCATTCTCTACTTTCCAAACCATGATACTCTTGACCGAGACCTTCACCTTCCTCGAATGGCCAACCGTCTACTCGCTACGGCTGTTGGCTTGTCTGTCTACAGGAGGAGATAGGATCCCTCCAGCTAAAGTTTGAAAGTTTGAAAAGTTTAGTTTTGATTCCATTTATTACAATGGATATTCTTGGTGTGACATACTGTCTGTTTCATTTTTGCTTCTAAACTATCCCCTGTGTGCAAGGAATGGCCGGGGTTACCAGCCACTGGCGGCGAGGGATTCGAACGCAGGTCAGCAAGATTGCTAGACGAGGACGCTACCGCTGCACCACAAAGGTCCCTCGTCTGCAAAATCTCCAAGATGCCGAGGGAAACTCCTGACAGCAATCCCTGACACAGAGTCCTTGTCCTCATCCGTTCCGAAGTCCTTCCTGAGAAAAGGACTTGAGCTCGACCTCCTGCCCATCCCGAAGGAGGAGGAGCACGTCGGCGATGGCAGGGATCATGTCGGCCTCGAAAGCTCTCGTCGAGGTCCTTCTTGAGGCCTTTGTTTGCTTCTTCTCGAGACCGACCTCCTCAAGACCTAACTTATTCTGTCATCCAAGACCAATGCATAAAGACAATAAAAAAAAAATGGATTATATATAGTCAATATTTTTTTTTTCTTTTCACTGAAAGGAAACCCCACAAAATGAAACGAAAACTCAAAAGCCCAAAATACATTCGTACCCAAGAATTATCAACATTTACCGTACTGTTTGTTTCTCTTTCCCAGACTTAAAAACAAAAAAAAAATACAAGTTCTATTTTCCCACTAAACTATAATCCTATTTGGGTTATTTAAACCTAATGCTTGCTTAATACCGTACCCCCCCCCCCCGCCCACTCTTCTGGAAACAACTCTTGGCAATCTAAACTATACTAAAACGATCTAAGAATTACAAATTACTTATATTTGTTTCAGTTTCTTAATTAATATCATAATCCCAGTCACTTGATCAAATATAAATTTGAATGATAGTTATCGCGTTTATTGTGTGTGTGTGTGTGTGTGTGTGTGTGTTTGTGTCTGTGTTTGTGTTTCTGATTTTGTTTTTGTTTGTGTTTATATTTGTT
>NC_061841.1:8436267-8438767 GCF_019202785.1 Penaeus chinensis
ATATTTATTATTATTATTATCATCATCATCATTGTTATCACTATCATCATCATCATTATCATTACCGCTGTTATTATGATTAGCATTAGTATTATCATCAAAAATATCTCTCCAAAATCAGTGTCGACTTGAGGAATGATAAAAATAAACAAATAAATCAAGTCACTGCCTTTTAGTGCCTCGAGCATCCAGACGAGGAGAGAAGGAGGAGGAAGAGGGGGGAGGAGGAGAAGGAGAAGGAGAGGAGGGAGGAGGAGGGAGAAGAGGGGGAGAAGAGGAGAAAATGAGGAGAGGAGGAGGAGGAGGAAGAGGGGGAGAGGAGGAGAAGGAGAGGAGGGAGGAGGAGGGAGAAGAGGGGAGAAGGGGGGAAGGAGAGGAGGGAGTAGGAGGAGGAGGAAGTGGAATGGAGAAAGAGGAGAGAGAGAGGCAAACGAAAGAAGGGGCTGGAAGAGAGAGGAAGGAGGGGAGAAGGAGAAGGAGGAGGAGAAAGGGGGAGAGAGAGAGAGAGAGAGAGAGAGAGAGAGACATACGAACGTGTAAATGAAGAAAGAGAAAAAAAGAAAGAGGAGAAAGAAGAGTAAGGAAGAAAGAATTAAAAAAAAACAAAATACGGTAAGAAACAGGGGAAAAAAAATACAAGAAAGAGAAGAAAAATAGCAAAGTAAAAAGAATTGAAGAAGAAGAAAAATACGAAAGCAAGAATGAAAGGGAAGAAGGACAAAGGAAATAGAAAGAAAACAAATAATAATAAGGAAAGAAACAGAAGAAAAGAAGAAAGACAAACAAGAGAATAAAAGATTAAGGGAAATAGATCAACAATAATAATAGACAAGAAGGGGAAAAAATAACACGTAATTCCTTTAAAATAACTATAATAATGATAAAATGAAAACAATAAATAAACAAAAAAAATTCTAGTGACGATGAACAGAAAACGAGAGAAAGGAAATACTAAGATAAAGAGAGGGAAGGGGGGAGGGGAAGAGACAAAAAAAATAAGATAAAGCGAACTATAACAGATACAAGATTGTAAATTCCTTATCATCTCCTTTTCCCCATCCCCATCCTCACCCATTCCCCACCCATTCCCCATTAACCCCTTACCTTTACCCACTCCCCACTTACATCCAGTCCCCACTTACACCCTCCTCCAGTCCCCATTAATTTCCCTACCCTTACCCATTACCCCACCCATTCCCCATTAACCTCCCTACCCTTAGCCACTAACCCCCCATTCCCCATTAACTTCCCTACCCTTAGCCCTAACCCCCCCTTCCCCATCAACTTCCCTACCCTTAGCCACTACCCCCCATTCCCCATAACCCCTACCCCTAGCCAAAAACCCCCCATTCCCCATTAAAATTCCCTACCCTTAGCCACTACCCCCCCATTTCCCCATCAACTTCCCTAACCCTTAGCCACTACCCCCCCCAAAATTTCCCCCTCAACTTCCCTACCCTTAGCCACTAAACCCCCCCCCTTTCCCCCCTTAACCTCCCTACCCTTACCACTACCCCCCCCATTTCCCCCACAACTTTCCCTACCCTTACCACTACCCCCCATTCCCCATCAACTTCCCTACCCTTAGCCACTACCCCCCCATTCCCCATCAACTTCCCTACCCTTAGCCACTACCCCCCATTCCCCATTAACCTCCCTACCCTAAGCCACTACCCCCCCCATTCCCCATTAACCTCCCTTCCCTTAGCCACTACCCCCCATTCCCCATTAACCTCCCTACCCTTAGCCACTACCCCCCCATTCCCCATCAACTTCCCTACCCTTAGCCACTACCCACCCATTCCCCATCAACTTCCCTACCCTTAGCCACTCCCCACTCCCTCCCCCATTGGCCACTTCCAACCTCCAAGCCTCAAAGAGTCCCAACTTACCCCGAACTTCTACCTACTTTCCACTACCACCCATTCCCCATTAACCTCCCTTACCCTCTCCCAATCTGAAATCCACAACGTCCAACCTCACCTCGTCCTTACCCATTCCCCATTAACCCCCACCCTTACCCACTACCCCCAACTTTACTCACTCCCCCCCATCCATAATCTCCACCAATCCTCAGTATTCGTCAACCTACACCTTCACCCCCCCCCCCCCCACAAACCTTCCCCTACTCCCCATTAACCTCCAATTCCACCCACTACCCACCCACCCCCGCCCACTACCCACCCACCCTCGCACACAACCCACCCACCTGCTCCCCACTACCCACCCACCTTCCCCCACAACCCACGCATCGTCACCCACTGTGGGAAGGTCATCCCTCTTGCCGCCGCCAGTGTAATAACGTGGGGTGGGCGCGTGTCCCTACTTGAATAACACTGCTTGTTTAGAGTTGAAAATTGTCGCAGATTCTATACTATATTAGCAAGGGAGTATAGTAGCTAGAATATTTAGGACAGGCGTGGCAGAGACGTCCAGGCAGGAGCGTTGTGCCATGCCAGCGAAGGCGAGTGGTCTGTGTGAGCTGGAGGTGTTGACCGAG
>NC_061841.1:8446267-8448767 GCF_019202785.1 Penaeus chinensis
CTCTCTCTCTCTGCTCTCTCTCTCTCTCTCTCTCTCACTCACTCTCGCTCTCTCACTCTCTCTCCGTTCTCTCTCTTTTCTCTCCTCTCTCTCTCTCACTCATCTCTTCTCTCCCTCTCTCTCTCTCTCTCTTCTCTCTCTCTCTCTCTCTCTCCTCTTTCTCTCCTCTCATCTCATCTCTGTCCTCTCTCTCTTTCTTCCTCCCCTCCTTCCCTCTCTCATTCCCTCCAACCTCACCACTCCCTCCCTTCCTCCCTCCCTCCCTCCTCACCACTCACTCCCTCCCTCCTTCCCTCCCTCCCTCAATTCCCCCTCTCCCTTCCTCCTTCCCTCTGTCCCTTCCGCATGGTTCCCTCACTCATTACCAACGACATCACTAATAATCCTCTTTAGATGAGCTTCACTTTGACTTCGATCCGATGACCGCTTAGAAAGGTGTTAGATCCCATTTCCGGGGAGAAATGGGGGGTGGGGAGGGATGGGGGTAGAGGGAAGGTAGAGGGAAGGTAGAGGGGAGGTAGAGGAGGAGGGAATGGAGTAGTGGGGAGTGGGAGGGTGTAAAGGATGGAGGAGGAGGTAGGAGAGGCGGAGGAGGAGTAGGAGGAGGAAAGGAGGAGACGAAGAGAGGAAGGGGGAGGAGTGAGGAAGAAGAGCAGGACGAACAGGAGAGAGAGAGAGGCGGAGAGCAGGAGAGGAGTGAGGCCGGAGGCGGCGGAGTAGGCCGCCTAGCGGGACGCGGCGTGCGCAGGAGGAGAGTGGACGCAAGAGCGGCGGCGGCGGCGGCTGGCGGGTCCTCCCCACCCGCACACCTGCACGAGCCCCTTACACCAGCATTCACAAACATCTTCCAACACCCCCCCCACACTACCATCCCTTTATCCCAATCCGGGCCGCTTCTAGCACTCTCCGTAATGCCAATACGCCCCGGGCCCTACAGATATGCAGTAACGAATACCATCCAGAATGCTGAACCGCCTGTACCACCCTGCGCTACGACACCACCCCCGCATATCAAAAAATGTCCCGAATGCACCGCTACCTGAGCAGAGCAGACGCGGAGCCAATCGCGCACGCGAGTAGCGCGCGCAGAGCGTCGCGAGAGCGCGCACGAGGCGCGAGCGACTTCTTTACAGAATTCGTTGCGCTACCCTTTGTACCCACTGGATCTTCATGGAGTGAACTACTGCTGTCTGTTTCATTTTGCTTCTAAACTATCCCCTTTGGTGTTGCAAGGCTGGCCGGAGGTTACAACCACTGGTCGGGCGAGGGATTCGAACGCAGTCAGCAAGCATGCTAGACGAGAACGCTACCGGCTGCACCACACAGCCCAGAGAGCAAGCGCGAGTAAGGGTGAGTGATCCAGAGAGAGGCGAGCGATACACGAAAAGAGGGGAGAGCAGACTCGAGCGAAGAAGAGAGCAGAGAGGGAGAGACGGAGAGAGAGGCGCGCTCGAGAGCGCGCGCCTACGCGCGAGCGCGGCGCCGTCTGCGCGCGCGACGCGCGCGCTCGCTCGCGCGCGCGCTCAAGTCGCGCTTCGCGCGGGCGCTCGCCGCGACGCGTTGCGGGGGCGTGCTGCGGCTCGCCCCATCTCGTCGCGCGCTGTCCGCTCTCTCTCTCACCTCGGGTGCTGTCGCTCGCGCTATGCGCGCGCGCTCTCCGCGTGCCTGCTCCCGCTGCCCATCTCGCGCTCGCGCTCGCGCGCCCGCACCCCCCCCCCCCCCCCCCCCCCCCCCCCCGCACCTGCGCCACCATCCACACCCCTACACCCACCGATATATATAGCTCCCCCCAAACCCCCCCCCCCCCTCCCCAACTCCCCCCCCGCCCCCCCCCCGCCCTACGCTCCCACCCACTTACAAACACTATATTATAGAGCCACACACACGGTACAAATCCCGGTTTGTGCCTAAGACCCATACACCTTAAGTCACTGCCGTCCTAGGTAATCTGTACGACGTCTAGGCGGGCGGACCCGTCTACGCCTGACGGGGCCGCGAGCCTCAGGTCTCGGCTCGACAGAATGAGTGGGAAACGGGACAGGGTAGGAAGGATGAACATCGGGCCGGCTGGAAAGAGGGGCAAGCGAAGACTGGGACGACACCGCCGCATAGATAGCCGCCGGCGCAGGGCGCGCGTGACAGGAGGAGCAGCGAGGGATGAGCAATCGGCGGATGGCCCGAGGGGGCCCCGGGGAGCAGGGGACCGCGGCGACGTATACGACTACCAAGAAGCGGGGACAAGGGCCATGGGCGGCCGAGGGCATGCAACGAGGCTGCAGGCCACCGCGTTGTGGGGCCCGGCCCTTGGCGGGGCCGTCCCTGCCTGCACTCTAAAACCCCACCGCACCAGAGTTGCTCATTGGGTGCGTCCGGGCGGTCCGTGCCCCTGCCACGCCGGACGTGCTGCCCCCACACCCTGGTTAGGCTGTTGCCCCTCCGCGCCCCTCGGGCCGCAGCGCCGCTGGTCCGCGTGTCCGCCAGGTGCGCCTGGGCCGGTACG
>NC_061841.1:8458767-8471267 GCF_019202785.1 Penaeus chinensis
AAAAAATACGAAATTTAGAAAATATGTAAACAGAACTAAGATAAAAAAAAATCATATGGCAGAACTTTTTACTATAATGAGAAAGTTGGTTAATACGCTTTAACTTAAAATCAAAGTTGGGATGCATTTTCCTAATCAGCATCCAGCCGAAGTTGAAATTTGCCATTTGCTGCATCGACAAATGTGAAGATATGCATCTGTCTATCTATTTATATCATCTACATCTCTCTCTCTAACTATGTGTGTGTGTGTGTGTGTGTGTAGGTATACATACACACACACACATATATATATTGTGTGTGCGTGTTTGTTTGTTTGTGTATGTGTTTTTGTATATGTGTATATACACATGCATATGTGTTTGTATGTGGTGTGTGTGTGTGTGTGTGTGTGTGTGTGTGTGTGTGTGTGTGTGTGTGTGTGTGTTTGTACATATATATATATATACATACACACACACGCATATAATATATATATATATACATGTGTATATATATTCCATATTCATCCATATTAAAAATACTCCCCTCCCCCTTGTACAAGGTCACGTAAAGGGGTCAAAGCACGCTCGACCCCACGCAAGGTCCCCCGAAGGTCAGCGGAGAAGCGCCTCGTCGTGCCCGTCATCAGAGCGTATACACACCCCGTCCGGCTCTAAATTCGCGTATTTTCGCCCCGCTGCTGACAAACAAACACAAAGCGAGGATTTGTTACTGACGCCCCCGCGCCCTTGGGTACGAATCTTCGAGGCGAAATTGGGTTGGCATGTTTGCTGTGTTTCTGGGTACCTGTGGGTCCTTTTAGAGCTGTTGCTGGTTTTGGTATGAGGGTTTCATGGTACTTATGGTGGTGATGGTAGTGAACGCAGTGTGTTCGTTGATGGTGATAATTATGAGGATAATAGCTAGTTTTAGGTTTATTATTGTTGTTATTATAACAATGCTTATGATAACAATATCATTTATTATAATTACTAATATTATTATCATCATTCTGTTGTTACTGCTACTATTACAAATCATTACTATCATCATTTTGGTTGTTATTATATTTTTATACCATCATCATCATCGAATAGTATGTATATTTTTCCTTATCAGTATTATTCTTAGTAGCAAAAATGGTTGTTCCTCAATACTAACGTTCCTAACATCACTATCGTTTTAATTACCATCACTATTAGCAAAATCTATTAACATCCTCGTCAATGTAGTAAATTTACCTTGTTTTTCTTTTCAATTGCGCATTCCACTCTTCACTTCCGTCAGATGACTGCGATGCTGTGAAATTTCCCTCCCGCCTTTTCACGGGGTCACTATTCCACTACAGATACTTTTTTTTAATTCAACTCTAAGCCTGGAAATTCCGTGCTCACACGTCAAAAACCCGCCGAGGACTGGAAACCCTGTACAAATATCCTTGATATAAGGAAATTCTAGTCCTCCCAGTGCAATAATTGGCGCGCGCTCAAATTTAAAACCTCGCTAAAAGTAAATTTAAATTCTCTCTCTTTCCTCCGTGGAGTCTTAAATCTCTTTTGCACGTATTATATAGATGGTATATTTTACATTTCGATATCTTTTGGTAAAGAGATGATAAAGCCTAGAATGATATAACACAATGAATTCGAACCGAAACGCGAAACTATCCGTACGCGAAGTTCCAAAGCGCTTTCACTACGCGACCTTGCTGGTCAAGAAGCGTTCGCGACTATGACGTCACTGTGACGTAATGACTCGGAAGTAGTACGGTGTGCGTTTGTGAAGGTTAAGATGACCTTTTTGTTGTCATTATGTCGTTGTGGGCGCGCCTGTTTCATGATCTAGGTTATGTTAGGATTTTCGTTCGGGAGTCTGTTTTTGTTTTGTAGTTGTGTTGTTGTTTTAATTTCGTTTTGAGATTCCCCAAATACTTCAGTCTTCACCCTCTCCTCTAAACCTTACAATTTTCTTTTTTCTTTTGTTCTCAGTCCCTCATTCATATTTTTTCCCTTTCCCTCTCTCCCTCCCTCTCGACCTTCCTCACTCCCTCTCCTCTTCTCCTCCCCCTCCCCCCTCCCCCTCCTCCCCAACCTCCATTCCTCTGTTTCTCCCTCACTTACTCCCTCTCTCCCTTTCTCTCTTCTTTTTCTTCTTCGTCCTCCCTTCATTCTGTTTCACTTTCCTACCCTCCCTTTCCCCCTCTCTCTTTAACTCTTCTAAGAATGTATATATCTACGTCTATATCTGTCTATTTACCTGTCTATCCATCCATAAATTAATTAATTCATTCATTCATTCATTAATATATATGTATATATATGTGTATATATGTGTGCATATATATATATATATATATATATATATACATATACATATATATATATATATATATAAATACATATATATGTTCTCTGTTCCTCTTTCCTGTTATTCTCCCTCTTATCTGATCGCCTCTTACCTCCCTCGCGCAAAAGTTTCCCCAGTTCAATAGGTCAGGGATCGGCAAGGCTCCCTGATTCCCCGGCATCCCCATGTTGCAAGCCGACAGGTCAAGGGGATTGCAAATTGCAATTTGTATCGGCCTTCGAGCTTTTTCCAGATTTTTTTTTTTTTCATTGACTGTTCTTTGGTGCCGTAATGGGTCATTTTTACGGTCATATTTTACGTTCACTCTCATATAAACAGACAGACAAGCAGACACTCAAAGTATTCACTGTAGCAAAACTGACCTATGGCGGTAGTGTAAAAAAAAATGGAAGGAGATGAAAAGAAAAAAAGAGAGAGGGAGAGAGAGATAGATAGGGAGAGAGAGAGAGAGAGAGAGAGAGAGAGAGAGAGAGAGAGAGAGAGAGAGAGAGAGAGAGAGAGAGAGAGAGAGAGAGAGAGAGAGGGAGAGAGAGAGAGGGAGGGAGGGAGGGGGGAAGGAAGGGAGAGAGAGACAGAGGGAGAGAGAGAGAGAGAGAGAGACAGAGGGAGAGAGAGAGAGAGAGAGAGAGGGAGGAAGGGAGAGAGAGAGAGAGAGAGAGAGAGAGGGGGGGGGAGAAAGAGAAAAAAATGCAAAGGAAGAGAGAATGAAAGAAAGAAAGGGAAAAATAAATATAGAAAGAAAGAAGTGAGAAAGAGAGAAAAAGAGACAGAGAGAGAGAGGGGGGGGAGGGAGAGGGAGAAGGAAAGGGAGAGAGAGAGAGAGAGAGAGAGAGAGAGAGAGAGAGAGAGAGAGAGAGAGAGAGAGAGAGAGAGAGAGAAGACAAAAACAGAGAAAGAAAGAAAGGAAAAGATAAAGAAAGAGAGAGAATGAAGGAGAAATGAGAGAGAGAGAGAGAGAGAGAGAGAGAGAGAGAGAGAGAGAGAGAGAGAGAGAGGGAGAGAGAGAGAGAGAGAGAGAGAGAGAGAGAGAGAGAGAGAGAGAGAGAGAGAGAGAGAGAGAGAGAGAGAGAGAGAGAGAGAGAGAGAGAGAGTCAGGCAGTTAAGAGGAAAATGAACTGAGCATTTTAGCGAGCAAGTTCATCCAAGACAGCTTGAGCGACAGCGATATATTATACAAGACTGCCTTCACCTTGGGTCGTTTTTATGCGTTTTTGTCCATTCTTGCAACACCGCGCAACATGAATCAATTTATCATCAGGAAAATTGTTCACTAGGGAAAGAGAAGTATGAAGGAGAAAACTTGTTTATAGAAAGTTACTCGTAAAAAAAAAGATTGATAGATAGATAAAAAAATAAAAGAGATAAGGGGAGAGAGAGAGAGAGAGATAGAGAGAAAGAGAGAGAGATAGAGAGAGAGAGAGAGCGCAGCAAACAATATTAGCAATGAAGAAATTAAAAAAAAAAAAAATATATATATATATATATAAATATATATATATATATATCGCTAACAAAAACGTCTCGATACATATTTTTTTTTCCCAGTAAACACACCTATCTAACTAAAATCTAAAAAAATATATTATGACGAAGAAGCAAAAATGGAACTAAATAACCCAACAGAAATAATCCAGAAATAGAATAAGCGACACACGTAATAGATTCGAAACCGCGAGCTAAAGCAACGTCTACACTGAACCACGCCGACGGTAGGAGAGACTAGTGATTTAAGAGTAAAAAGAATATCGTTTGTTTGATGGCATTTCACCCTCCACGAGGCCTTCGGGGCAAATCTAGGGGAAGAAACCGCCTTAGGATAAGTCTGTTGATAAATTGATTTGTATTGAACATTATATGCGTGCGTGTGTGTGTGTGTGTGTGTTTGTGTGTGTACATATCTATACATATATTCACACACATGCACACATACACACATACACACACACACCCATACACACACAGACACACATGCATACACAAACACACATACACACACGCACACATATACACACACATACACATATATATGTGTGTGTGTGTGTGTGTGTATATATATTCACACACACACTTATACACACACGCGCGGACGCGGGCGCGCACATGCATACACACATGCATATATATATGTGTGTGTGTAAACATATATATATGTATTTATATATGTATATGTATATGTGTGTGCATATATGTTTGAGAGAGAAAGAGAGAGAGAGAGAGAGAGAGGCAGAGAGAAAGAGAGAGAGGGGGGGGGGGACGAGATTACAAATTAATGAGAACAAAACAAGCTAATCAATATAAATATGTTAACTTCAATGAAAAATAAAATGTACACAGCTGTTACGGTTACCAGCGCCTTGTTCAACATATGATCACCAAAGAAAACACAAGGGTTTTAGGGGAAACTTCATTATATATAAAACCATATTTATTTCAGTTTTATTTACTTTCTATGAATGGGTGGAAGAAAGCTAGTTTCAGTTCTGTTATTTGCTATGCTAATTGTTTATCAGAAAAGCGACAAGCGTGTGTGTGTCTGTGTGTCTGTGTGTGTGTGTGTGTGTGTGTGTGTGTGTGTGTGTGTGTGTGTGTGTGTGTGTGTGTGTGCGTATGTGTGTGTGTGAAATAAAATGCTAAAATAAAAAATGGAATCACAAAATATTTCAGCTTTATTGCAGTCCTATAAAAAATAATAGATACACGGTTATAGATGACAAGTAAAAGCATAATCCATTTTACGCTGTGTGAAACATTTTATTGCAATGAAACTGTTTCAAGATTTTCTTTGTTTTCATCTTTATTTTTCTTTTAAAATTATTCGAAAACTGATAACTCAAAACCATCAGACAGATTATATATGTGTGTGTGTGTGTATAGGTATGTATGTGTATACAGCTTGTATTTATGTAGATATGTGTGTGTGTGTGTGTGTGTGTGTGTGTGCTTGTGCGTGCGCGTGTGTGTGTGTGTGTGTGTGTGTGTGTGTGTGCGTGTGCTTGTGCGTGTGCGTGTGCGTATGCGTGTGCGTGTGCGTGTGTGTGTGCGTGTGCGTGTGCGTGTGTGTGAGCGTGCTTGTATATGTGTTACGACCACGGGACACAAAAAAGTGGGAAAATGAATGTGTTTAAGACGTGTGTAAGCCAGTGTTTTGGAGGAATATTGACGCCGAGAGTGATAATAAATTGAACTGGGATTGAAGAGCGGGGTGTGAGGAAGGAGAGTCTAAAGAGAATTAAGAATGTGAAAGGTCATCCCTTGATGTGAGATACACTAGATACAGTTGTATATTCGAGATTGCCTTTACAAGAACGAGTAGTGCATCAGGATCCTTGCGAATGAGTTGGGAGTAGAGGATTTACTTAGAGGACAGAAGTCACTTAGATAAGAATTTCGTGCACCCAAATATCCCTCATAGGTTGTGCCTTTGAGTGTAGGAGCAGGAAGGATATTTGTATTATTCCTACAATAATAGACATATAGATCACTGCTTGTTATATCATTTCAGAATTATTAAAAAAAAAAATGTAATCATTATCATCTTTTCCAGAAGAGCAAAAAAGTTATTATTCTATAGGATAAATATCCTGTGAATATGTCCAGGCCTCTCGTTCAAGTGAAAAACGAATAACGAATATTTCTTGAATCAATATCACACCTAGATTAAAGCACTACACATAGGTCTTCATCATAATAGGCACTAAATCCTTTGTGTTACTAAGAACATTCCAAGTGATAATCTGTAGCAGTATTCAAATTTTTTTCATTTGATGCTCCAGGTGCAGACGAGGAGGTAGCAAGGGCTAGGCTTCACAGAGCATTATATGAAGTGTCCGTTACAGGGAGATCACTGATCCTCTCGATATGCAGGGCAATGTCATCCTGCATATCAACGAGGGTGAAGATGCTGGCTAGAGCTACTTCTTGAGATTCTACTAAAGACGTGAGCGTATTTTCTGTTGAACCAGATCAATAGTGTGAGCCTCTGTGGTAATGATACGTGCTACAGATGAAATACGTGGAGTCATGAGAGGGAGGTAACAGCTTCACAGACGAGCAGAAGCGGTAGAAGAGGCAGGTGCTACATTTTCCACCTTGTCACATGTTCAAACTTTTTACGAGAGTGAGAACACTGAGTGTGTTGTGTCTGATGTAAGACAGCTGAATGGTGATGGGTCATGGTAAGGGAAAATCTAAGGCTTGTGACACACTCGTTACACTTCTTAGGAAGCACTATGGATGTTAATTCTTTATCTTGCATAGCTCACAGTGCAGAATTTGACTTCAAAGTACTATATTTTTTTTTTTTCGTTCTACTTAAGGTACCTATAAAATAGGTAGAACCACTTGTTTTGATGCAAATCCTAGTTGGCAATCGCAGAGCCAAACCCTGCCCTGCCCCATCATTTATTGCAAATATCATGTTTCTTCGTTAATTTTACCATTTTCGTTAATGAACTATTTTCAAAGAAAATATACTAATAAAATACATCTCATAATATATCGCACAGACTGACAGGAGTGAAAAGGGGCGGAGCTAAATGACGTCATCAAGTTCAACCAATAAAACCGTGAGATACCAGATATAGTTACATGAATAATCCCTTGGGAAAAGTAGAAATTTCTCTACTTATAGTTGTTATTATCGTAATAAGAGCATGGTCAAATAATGAGAAGATTAATAATAATGTGACTAATTCATACTCAATATAAATACTAAGAACACATTTACAATTTAAAATCTGGGAGGGAATTTTATTCATAGATACAAAGGGGTATGGGGGGAAGAACAAATTCCTAGAGCGTGGTAGTTAAGAGGGTGCCTTGAAGTACCTTGATTCTACTGATAACTGGAACCAACTACTGCTCTTTTACAAAGGCTGGAAGATAACACTTTGTCAAATCATTACTTTGCAAGAATGAGGAAAGAGAGGGGGGATTGATAAGGAAGAGAGGGATAAGGAAGAGAGAGGGTACATGATACTAGCCATTTACTGATAATCACAGCAATTGCAAATAATTTCACTTTAAACAAAGTTGCACATATCTTTTTCTTCAATCTTACCTTTACGTTTTTGCTTTTGAAACGTATGTTTTGTTTACGAATGAATTCTAGAACACAGTCAAGATGAAGGGGTTGCATTCGATGATAAAATAAATTCATGAACTATAGAGAATGTAAATCACGGTTGTTATTTATAACTTTACCGTACGTCATAAAAAAAAAAAACTGGACACTGTTTTGATTAAAAGAAGAGTGAATGGAAAAGAGAGAGAGAGAGAAATTATTATTTGCTAACGTCCGCGATTGTGGCTAATACTTTGTCTGCAATCAAGGTGGCTGTGTCGTGACTCATGTAGGATGTGTCATAGCTGACAGAGTAAGGACAGCGACCGCGAAATGTGTAGATCTGATGAAGCATCATATATAGGAAGCGGTGCACAGCTGAAGCCATGAGGGTGTCCGTCATTTGAAGGTGCTCGCCCTCTCCCCTGAGCAGCGTGGTAAGGTCGCCCAGGTTGGTGAGGCCGTAGTCTCTGGTCACTGGCGGGGGCGTCGCGAAGTAGCGATGCGGGTCAACGGGCGGCTGTGTCATCTCACGCACCACCTCCTGCTGCAGCGCCAGGCCGGAGCGGATCAGGCCCGTCAGGGACCCGTGCAAGGACCTGCAATAGTGCCAGAAGTGGTCGCGCACGCGTGCGGGTGTGACCACGCGGTGCACAGTAGGGCGCACGTGCAGGCCCAGCACCTCCAGCGGGTTCCTCCTCATGTAGCGACGGACGTCGGTGGCGAGGTTGATGCTGAGGCTGAAGGCGTCCTGCTGCAGGCCGGCCTCTGTCACGATCTCCACCAGTGCCGTGTTGATGGCCGCCTGCAGGCCGCTGTTGAACGTCACGCCCTCGGACTTGCACTTGGCAGTGAACTTCTGAAGGAGTGTCGGGCTAACGTCCCTGAAGACGTGGCCGGAGGAGGGCACGCCCCCAGGCCTCGGAAACGCCTTCAGTAGGATCGGCTCGGAGTCGCAGGCCAGCAGCTCCTCCTTCATGGCCTCCAGACGTGCCGGGTCCCTCTCGAACTCCTCCCGGATCCTGTGTTTCACCGCGTCGATCTCCGTCGACGGCACCAGCTCTCCGATCTGCCGCGAGTCGTCGATGGGGCGGCCTGCGATGACGTCATTGAGGAGCTCCACAAGCCTCTGGAGAGTCAAAACGATCGTTGGGCCACCGATGAAGGAGTGGTGGACGGGCATGACGAGGTAACTCTGATGAGGGAACTTCTCCCGAACCTCCTTCAGGTGGGCAGGGCTGGCAACACTGATGTTGTTGTCAGCGTCAGGGATGAAGGCGGCGCGCCACAGGGGGGCCTGGGCGTACCCGACGGGCGTGTTGGTGAAGCGCCACACCTCCTCCGGGATGTCACCTTCCTGCAGCACCTGTTGTGGCAGTGGATTGATTTATTCTTAATACTTTTGACGAGTGCAACGGTTTATCAGTAATGGAAAGTGTAGGAAGTGTAGAAAGAAAATAATGGCAGTTTACCTTGAAGTTTATCTGCTCTTGGTCACTTTCACAAATCCAGAATTTTCCGTCTTTTTCTTTTATGACACCGCGAAGTGCTTGGGTTTGTCTGGAAATTGAAAGATGAATTGATGAATGCATTGTCAAAGTTGGCAGAAAAATAAACAGATGAAGTTTTCAGGTCACTTTTTATTCCATTTCCACGCCAGATATGATTATACTTTTCTTTACTTTTATGTGACTTTTAATGTCGCGTGGCGTATAAATCGAGAGACAAAAAAACATAGAGAAGAAGGAGGAAAAAACTACAGGAGAAGATGAACGGGATTAACAGAACACGGAACCACGAACCAAAGATAAAAAAAAATAAAGACTTACAGGACGAACATAGTTAACATAATTGAGGAACGAGACCGAAAAAACGAACAAAAATACCGGAAAAGTGAGTGACTGATGACATTTTCTCCAGCCTCACCTCTGCAAGTGGACCAGCGCTTTCTCCAAGTGTTCAGGACGCAAGGGCTTCTTCGTGTTCAGAGTGAAGATTCCTCCCGTCATCCTGCTGCAGAAGGTGTGTCCAACGGCGATCGTAACCTCGCTGGCATCCGCTTCCCAGAGCCATTTGATCCTCTCGCTCCTCCCCTTAGCCACGCCCCCTGCCACGCCTCTTCTTGCGACCCATGTGTGACTGATCGAGATTTTGGGGTTTCGTTCCGACGTCGTCCTCGTTAACGCCAGGCTGCAAGATCATGTTCATTTTGTTTGGTGGAATGCCCGGTGTGGATGGGACTGATCCGCGTTGGCTCCGTACCTGCATGACACTGACTGCTCTATTTCTGGAGAATTTTATATTTGAGGCTATACGTTTCCTGCTTTAACCCTGAAACATCACACACACACACATACACACACGCACACACACACACACACACACACACACACGCACGCACGCACGCACGTACGCACACACACACACACACACACACACACACATATGTACATAGAGAGAGAGAGATAGATAGAGAGAGAGAGAGAGAGAGAGAGAGAGAGAGAGAGAGAGAGAGAGAGAGAGAGAGATCAAGCACTTATTCTACGTGATGGATGACTACCAGTTTCTCAATATTATCTTTATATCACATAAAAATATAGAGAAAAATATCTCGTTCTCTTTATTTAATGTACCTCTCTCCCTCTCTGTTATCTGCCATTGTGACATCGAGGGAACAGCCTATCAATGAAATAAGTCTTTTAAATCGTTAATCTGAATGATGATAAATTATATGGAGTGGGTTTCCGTCCGCTTATTAAAAAAAAAAAAATTACCGGAATTTTCGAGATAAATTGTCGTAACTGGTTATGGATGTTCCCTAAAAGTTAAGTAAGAATTTTCTTGCGCAAATCAGTGTCATTCTACACGCATACATACATACGTGTGTGTGAAATAGAGAGAGAGAGAGCGTGTGTGTGTTATGAGAGAGTGTAAGACCCATTTCACATCTGAACACACCAAATCTCTCACGGGGAGGCTCACTAGGAAACCTCAAGTGTTTTTCCATAACATCCCATAACACCTTGGGACCACTCGTAGCAGACTCCTTCCCTTACTCTACTATTTCCATACATATAACACTATTAACTTATAAATATATATTTACTACAGTAGCCCTAGCCTCTACATACCAAACCTTTGCTCGACCTTCCGCCTTCCGCCTCGTGACGTCGTGTAGCAGATCTGACGGACGTTTTGATTAAAATACACTATAAATAAAAGCTACCATTTTTTATTGAATAAATAAAAGAAGAGATATCTAAACAGAGGGATTAGCCCACTTGTGTTTACGCTAAACTACCGAACGAGACCTTAAATTAGTACACAACAATTTGAATGTCTTGAGCCCGCCAAGACATTCAAGGAGCATAGCAACCCCTTTTGACAGGGAGGCCGGGACCAGCCTTGAGAGCTGCCGTGTTGTGATCGACATTTGTGGAAAACCAGAGATAAGTATTGGCTTTCGGTATATTTTTGGGCAGGATTATATAAGTGTATATGTGGAAGTAATAAATTATATTCTTGCCAGTAAAGAAGTGTTTGTTTAGTATTATACGTAATATACATACTTGTTTTTATGCCTCATGAGAGTTTTTCAAAAATCAGTGCCCTGCATAACGCTCGCTACCGTGTGTTAATTAGATATCTAATTGAACTAAGGATTTAAGAGAAATAAAGGACTTAATTAAGATATTGTCAAGGTACAAGAGGTTCAGAAATAAGTTAAAAATAATAGCCTCCGGTGAAAGCTTAAAAAGGAAGCATTAAAACACACCGTAGGAATAATAATCGTAAAGCTCTCCGTTTACACGATCACATCCTTTCCTTCACTCGGCCTAGTACATCGCAACCCTTGTGAATTTCCTTGTTCAATCTGTACAAAAGAGGGTCGCCTGCGAGCGACATTTAGACAGCCTACAGCACGCTGACCGGACCGAACCTCTGTCCGTCAGTTGTACCATACTCTCTCTATAATAAACTGCTGCAAATGATCGAGAAGTCTGTGACACATTCACCCTACCCAAGATTAATGCCAAACGCGCCATGTCTGCACTCTACCGCTATTCGGCCTCGTTACAGAGAAAGAGAGAGAGAGAGAGAGAAGTGTGTGTGTGTGTGTGTGTGTGAGAGAGAGAGAGAGAGAGAGAGTGTGTGTGTGTGTGTGTGTGTGTTTGTTTGCAGGGGCGTCACTTCATGTTATGAGTTGGGGGGGGGGGGGGGGTGACGGGTAAATTTGCCCTGAAAAAATAATTTTTGCCCTGCAAATCACGAAAAAGAAAATGCTCACTAGCTCTTTATAAGTAGCCCGGAATGGACCATCAACCAGTATTTACAAATGATAAATGAACAGAACAACAAAAAACGTAAAAACTTAACTAGAAACTTCTTACAAGAAATCTATAACGAATAGAACAGGGTTCAAAAATTAATTTCATCAACAATTAGTTTCATATAGTTATTTATATATCTTGAATACTTATCGGCTATTGAGGCAGATTCCGTAAGAGAAAATTTGCCCTGCAGAACTAGATTTTGCCCTGCAAAAAGAGGCTTTTTTAAGAGTTTTTTAAGTGACGCCCCTGTTTGTTTGTGAGAGAGAGAGAGAGAGAGAGAGAGAGAGAGAGAGTAAATATAATGATATATATCCTATATTTGCGTAGCCAATACTCTAAAATCACTTAATTACTGTATATGTAGAGCATATTTTCCCTTTCCACTGAGGAGTTTTATTACTGCTGTTGTAATATCGTAGTATACCAGCAGCTGATATCTTTTAATACTGAATTCGGATTTATCTGAATATCCTCATAGTATAATCACACAATATTCTCCTCCTTTAGCTCACACGAAAATCACGATTTTTACTTTCGAAGAAAATCTGGCAATGAATCTATTTTCATATGTATTAACATAAATAAGGTATGACCATTATTTTACAGACTTGAATGTTCATTCTGTGTATTCATTATTAATGTCTGTCTGTCTGTGTATATGATCGCTGAGTATAATTTAAATATTTTTATTTTCTGTATTGGTCTCCTTTCAAATATTTTAATAAATATATAAACAACGCTTCTTTTTAATATTTT
>NC_061841.1:8476267-8481267 GCF_019202785.1 Penaeus chinensis
AGGCTACTTGATGTTTTAGTGATTTACAGTTTTACTTTGCATTAAGGTGACGTGTGTGTGTGTGTGTGTGTGTGTGTGTGTGTGTGTGTTTTTTTTATACATATACATAAATATGTACTAACGCACATGGATATTATCATGAAATGACTAACATATATTTAAATAACCTACATAAACACACTAATACTGACATTTATATCATACCTCTCAATAATCGTCGTCCTGTGTATGCTACTCTCTCTGACTGGCATTTGTATCAATATATATACTAAACGGCCCGACGCTCTCAGAAAAAAAAAAAAGCAAATGTTGATAAAGAATAATGGGGAAAGGTCTGGGACAATACCCCCCCCCCCCTCCTCCTTCTCATGAGACATGTTCTGTATCTGCTGACAGACGAACAATCATGTCTCCGTTGTTTTCCCACAGTGAACATCGAGTCAGGGAGAGATAAACGGTTAATAATCCTGTGTCTCCTTTTATAAGATCTAAAGAGATGAAGCAAATGATAACTGATAATTACAAAAATGACTGTCGTGATTTATGATAATGATAATGGTTAACGTTAGGGTATCTGATCTCATAATATCTATCTTAATCTTATAGTTATCTTTCCCACGGCGCAATAGAACACTGGGAGTCACTAAGTCTACTTCCAGTGTCATGGTTATTATCATTTTCTTTATCTTGATTACAATTATTATCGTTTTCATTGAGATTACTGCCATTGTCGATATAGTTGAATATTTTCATTAATTGTAGAGTTGGTTCTTTCTATAGTGTTATTACTTCCACTGCTGTTCTTGTCATAACTATTATTTGTCATTATTATTATTACGTTGTTGTTGCTATTGTGCTATAATCCGTATTGATGTGGATAGATATCATAACTAGCAAGACCATTATAATGATCCTAGTTGGTAATGGTATATAAACGTTATTACTATAATCATCTTCTTAATTATCCTACTCTTAGGAGTGGTAGTAGTAGTAATAGAAGTAGCAGTAGTAGTAGTAATAATAGAAGTAGAAGTAATAGGAATAATAGTGTAATAGTAGTAATAGTAGTAGTAGTAGTATGGTGGTGTGGTGGTAGTAGTAGTAGTAGTACTAATAGCAGTTGTAGTATAGTAGTAATAGCTGTAGTATGGTTGTGGTAATGGTAGTAGTAATACTAATAGTAGTTGTAGTAGTAGCAATAGTAGTAGTATGGTAATTGTTGTAGTAGTTGTATGGTAATTGTTGTAGTAGTAGTATGGTAATTGTTGTAGTAGTAGTACTGGTATATTTCTACTGATGGTACTTGTCCTACGTTTATTATCAACTTCATTGCCATTCACATTGTCTAATTGGATATTCTATTCATTATTTTGTTTTATTATCTCTTATCATTATAAAAGATTACTACTAGCAGCTGCAACTGAAACCGAAATCAAAGAAAACGTATTTGTTGTTGGGGAGTCTTACCCCAGCGGCACCAGAATTATATAATGCTAGTAATCAATAAAAAAAAAATAATAATAATAAACGGTACCATAAGTATTCTAATATCGTATTGTACAACCAACATTATTGCCCGTAGTCTAATAGCGGTTTATAAGTGTTGTTACAAGTAGCAATGGCTTAAACATATATGTTGTGTATGTATATTTTGATGAATGACATTGTAATGTGTACTATATGGGTTTCTAGCTTACTGGTGTAATAGTAATGGTATAAGTTCAAGACTATACACAATTACGTGGCAATGTAGTAGTAATAGTAACTTGATAATTGAGGAGAAATAGGAGTACATAAGTGTGACATTCACATAACACACATAAACAGCAAAGTAACCCTTCAATTTACTTCTCCATTGCCCAATCGCTCAGCCGCTGTGCCTCGTTTACGCACTGGTAAGCTTAGGTCTTCTCCTCTCGTCATGTCGACTTAGCTGGCAATGACTTTGGTGTTACTGTCCCTTCTTTAAAAAAAAAAAAAAAAAAAAAAAAAAAAATTGTGCATCTGTTGAGAAAAAGAAACAACCTTATATTATTTTGCTCTATTGCTCCATTATCTTGACTTCATGTTTGCGTATATCCTGCGGTGAATTTACGTTAATTGAGGTTGGTTGGCGTTGCCGAAGATTCTAGATAGATAGCTCAGTGTACACACACACACACACACACACACACACACATACATACACTGCACACGCACATATGTCTATCTATCTATCAATCTATCTATATATATACACACACAAATGTGTGTGTATCTATGAATTAATGTGTGTATGCATATATATAGATAGACAGATGAATATAGATATAGACAGACAGATTGATACATAGGTATATACATCTATAGAAAGAAATGTATATTAAATATATATGTATCTATGTACATATTGTATTATATATTACATTACACACACACACACGTACACTCACACACACACACACACACGCACACACACACACACACACACATATATATATATATATATATATATATATATATATATATATATATATATATATATATATATATATATATATATATGCAGTATATATGTATGTGTGTATATATATAAATATATTTATGCAGTATATGTATGTATATATATAAATATATTTATGCAGTATATGTATGTATATATATAATATATACCGTATACTACAGATATATCGGATATTCGCACAGACTAAACTAAAAGGAAGGACAGTAAAATATAGCTTTAGGAAACATCTCAGCTTTGTTGCAGTCATCAAAGAAAGAAAGAAATACAATGTGGAAAGTTTTACAAATTAACCCAAAGTCGATCCTCAAAAGGCGTCATAGTGAGAAGCCCTACAAGCAAAACGTGAATCATTTCTCAAACTATGAAAGGAATATGTTGATACACTTATTGTACCCTGTCAGTTTGTGATTTCTTAGAAAGTATGCATTTTTTCCCTTGTTATTTGGGGAGGGGGGGTATAGTCATGATAAAGTAGTTAAGGCGTATTGGTAAATTAAAATCCCTAATTGGGAACACATATATCCCGGTTGTCGTTTATAACACACCGTTCGTCACAGAAAAGTTGACACTCAGATCAAGGAAGGGAAGAGAGAAAGAAAGAGAGAACCAGTTATTTGCAAACGTCCGCGATTGTTGCTAATACTTTGTCTGCAATCAAGGTGGCTGTGTCGTGACTCATGTAGGATGTGTCATAGCTAACGGAGTAAGGACAGTGACCGCGGAATGTGTAGATCTGATGAAGCATCATGAAGAGGAAACGGTGAGCAGATGAAGCCATGAGGATGTCCGTCAGCTGGAGGTGCTCGTCGTGTCCCCTGATAAGTGTGGCCAGGTCGCCCAAGCTGGCGAGGCCGTAGTCTCTGAGCACTGGCGGCGGCGTCATGCAGTATTGGTGCGGGTCAACGGGCGGCTGTGTCATCTCACGCACCACCTCCTGCTGCAGCGCCAGGCCGGAGCGGATCATGCCCGTCAGGGACCCGTGCAAGGACCTGCAATAGTGCCAGAAGTGGTCGCGCACGCGTGCGGGTGTGACCACGCGGTGCACAGTAGGGCGCACGTGCAGGCCCAGCACCTCCAGCGGGTTCCTGCTCATGTAGCGACGGACGTCGGTGGCAAGGTTGATGCTGAGGCTGAAGGCGTCCTGCTGCAGGCCGGCCTCTGTCACGATCTCCACCAGTGCCGTGTTGATGGCCGCCTGCAGGCCGCTGTTGAACGTCACGCCCTCGGACTTGCACTTGGCAGTGAACTTTTGAAGGAGTGTCGGGCTAACGTCCCTGAAGACGTGGCCGGAGGAGGGGACGCCCCCAGGCCTCGGAAACGCCTTCAGTAGGATCGGCTCGGAGTCGCAGGCTAGCAGCTCCTCCTTCATGGCCTCCAGACGTGCCGGCTCCCTCTCGAACTCCTCCCGAATCCTGCGTTTCACCGCGTCGATCTCCGTCGACGGCACCAGCTCTCCGATCTGCCGCGAGTCGTCGATGGGGCGGCCTGCGATGACGTCATTGAGGAGCTCCATGAGCCTCTGGACGATCAAAGCCATCGTTGGACCACCGATGAAGGAGTGGTGGACGGGCATGATGAGGTAACTCTGATGAGGGAACTGCTCTCGGACCTCCTGCAGGGGGGAAGGCCTTCCGGCAGCCCTGGCGTCACTGCGGTTACCAGGCATGAACACAACCTGCCAGAGAGGGGCCTGATCGTAGCCCATGGGCGTGTTGGTGAAGCGCCACATCTCCTGCACGACGTCTCCTCCCTCCAAGACCTGTTGTGGCAGGGAAGCTATCGGTTACGACGGTAAATTTCTTTATTTACAATAATTGGGGCGAATGTAGCTCTTGTTCACAGTTTGATATCCTCAGTAATGATAGCATTTTAAAGTGTCTGTTAAGTATGGAAAGAAAATGTTGGCTGCATTACCTTGAAACGAATTTCATCTTGGTCACTTTCACAGATCCAGAATTTTCCATTTCTAATTTTCATGAATGCACGAAGAGCTTGAGTCTGTCTACAGAAAGAAAGTTACTTTAGAGAAGAAACAGTTAAACACGGATAACTGTAAAAGATGGAGAAACATAGATGGAAAAAAAATTAATTGAGAATAGGCAAAGATAAAGCAAATAAGGTTCATATTAAGATCTAAAGTAAATTACGCACAGGCAAAAAAGATCCAAGTAAAGTGATAATTTAGAGAGACGCAATCTCGAAGTGAGGTACAAGAAAACTTAAATTTATTGAAACAAAGCAAGAGAGTGGCTAAAACAAGCCTTCCCCCGTGTTTTTAGCATACGACAAAAAAGTTATTCCTATTCAAGAGCAATCTGAACATGAATACCTTTTTAAAACAGTTGTGAAAACAATAATATGAATGTAACCTGCAGATGTTTCCAACTGAAACTACTTTCTTGGGTTACATTAACAGCATCACCAGTCAGACTCGTTTATAGGATCAGAGAAGTAAAAGGAGAAATAAATCATTTTCACTTTGTCAACACAGGCCCGT
>NC_061841.1:8496267-8501267 GCF_019202785.1 Penaeus chinensis
TATCAAAGACCTCTACATTTATATAACCACCTGGCTTAAGTTCCTAATTATGATTACCTCAAGGCCTTTTTCACTCTCACTTGTTTGATACCGAGTCTCCTAACTTGTATAGGTGTAGGGTATCGATTTTAAATTCCGTTTTCTAAGATCTACTCTCTGTGAATAAGTTCTCGATGTTTCTCTGGAGGCTTTGGTATGGCACGTCGTCTACTATCTTTTTTTTGTATTTTCTCGTCGTGTGTTTGTGTGTGGGTGTGTGTGTGTGTGTGTGTGTGTGTGTGTGTGTGTGTGTGTGTGTGTGTGTGCATAAACTTTTCAAAATGTGACAACGAAATGATAATGAAACGAAATTATTAGTAATGGAACAAGCGAAATTAATAATGGTGATGATAATAACAATAGTAATAGTAATGACAATGATATCAACCCATTGCCGCCGGGGAAAATGAATAAAAAAATGTGCTCATTTTTATAATTTTTTTGGTGAAATGTCTCTACACATAGATGGCTCTGCCTTACCTGATTTCACCTTTCCTTGAATTGGCGGGAAATCGTATTTTTTACTAGTGCTATGAATATCGATGGTGTTATTTTTATTATAAACATTATAAGTACTGTAATGTTATAAACATTAGTAATAGCAAAATAAGATAACGTAAAATATTTTCGTAAATTAAAGAAAAGGGTAAACGGGCGTGTAGTGTAGTGTAGCTATCTATGTGTAAAAACAATTAAACAAGTAAACTCACAGTGGGCATGACATGTACGTACATAAAGGCCGTCGGGAATAAGTTAATGTTGATAATAATGCTAATAATAATGATGATAATAACAGGAATTATTACTATCACTATCATCATCATTACCATCATCCTTATAATTACCATCAATATTATTATTATTACCATCATCATTATAATTACCATCATTATTATTATTATCATTACCATCATTATTATTATTATTATCACCATCATCATTATAATTACCATCATTATTATTATTATTATTACCATCATCATTATAATTACAATCATTATTATTATTACCATCATCATTATAATTACCATCATTATTATTATTACCATCATCATTATAATTACCATCATCATTATAATTACCATCATCATTATAATTACCATCATCATTATAATTACCATCATTATTATTATTACCATCATCATTATAATTACCATCATCATTATAATTACCATCATTATTATTATTGTCATCACTATCATTACAATCACCAGGACTACGAAATGATAAAGTTTTCTGATCAGATACAGGAAAAGAAGACACAATTCCTACAGCACATCTCATGGCGAGTTCACTTCATGTTTCCTCCTTATCTTATACGAGTAATATATTGTGATAATTACGAGGAGAGGAGAGGAGAGGGGGGGGGGGTATGAGAGGGGGCAAGAGGGGGCGAGTGGGAGGGGGGCGGGGGTAGGAGAGGGGGCGAGTGGGAGGGGGGCGGGGGTAGGAGAGGGGGCAAGAGGGGGAGATGACTGATAAGAAAAGTGGTCATATTTTTACGTGTGTTTTTTTTTTTTTTTTTTTATCTATCTTTAGAAGTCCTAATCTTTAAATATTATAATCTAATTTCCTACTCATTATTTTTCTTTTTCTTTTCTTATCAGGCTCACTTTTTTTTCTGTAATCTTCGTATCTCTTTATCTCGTCCGTGTAATAAGTATTCTACATATTTTCAACATGTTTGTAGCTCTTCCCCGTTTTGTAAATTACCCAAATTTTCATTTCTCCTTTCATGAACAAATCCACGACTCGCCCGGTTGTTACAGCGTCGATACGCAATGGCTTCCGCGCAGGAACGGGGAATAGTATACATATATATATAAATATTATTTTTATATTTTTATGTGTGGTGTGTGGTGTGTGTGTTTGTGTGGTGTTGGGTTTTGGGGTGTGGTTGGGGGTGTGTTTTTTTTTTTTTTTTTTTGTGTTTTGTTGGTGTGTTTTGGTGTGGTTGGGGGTGGTTTTGTTGTGTGTTGGTGTGTGTGGTGTGGTGGGTTGTGGTGTGTTTTGTGTTGGGAAAATTTTTAAAATTAAAATTTAATTGGGTTTTGGGGTTTCTTTTTTTTTTTTTTTCTTTGTTTTTTTTTTGGGGGTTTTTTTTTTTGGGGGGGGGGGTGGGAAAAAAGTTTTAACCCCAAACAAAAACATTTTTTATAAAATAATTTTATAAAAAATATAAAAATTAAAAATAATAAAAATTATATATAAAGGGTGTGGGGTGTGTGTCGCTTAATACAAAAACCATATTTTTATATGTGGTGTGTTTAAAATTTTTTTATATATATTTTTATTTTATATAAAGTATTTTTTTTTTTTTTTTTATCTTCCGGTGAATTATTTTCCTTAAGAAAGAAGTTCCCCTCTAAAGTTTACGTTTTCTGTCAATACGTGGATTTTTTTTTGTTTTTTTGAACCAAATAATATGGGGAACTTTTTAATGTTTTTATTTTTTTAATTTTTTTTTTTATTATATATATATATATATTTTATTTATTTAATATTTTAAAAAAATTTTAAAATATCTAAAATCTATTTAACAGTGAGCTAAAGACGTGACTGTATCGTTTGCACAAATTTAACGAGTATCATGATTTTAAACAAAATAAAATAAAAAAGGTAGAATACTGTCTTCAGCTATTTTGCATTTTGCAAGTCTGTACAGATTGAAACACGACATATCACTAACATGTGAAATAAGATAAAAATTGGATCATTGGTGCTGATGATAATAAAATGATATGAAATTTAATGAAATAACAGTATTTTTCACACTTGTTACTGAAGTGACAGTGACGATGATTATGATAATAAGAATAATGATAATGATACGCGCACACACACACACACACACACACACACACACACACACACACACACACACACACACACACACACACACACACACACACACACACACACACACACACACACACACACATATATATATATGTATATATGTGTGTGTGTGTATATATATATATATATATATATATATATATATATATATATGTATATATACACGCACATATGTGTGTGTGTGTGTGTATTTGTGTGTGTGTGTGTGTGTGTGTGTGTGTATGAATACATACACACATATACATATACACGTGGTACAAAACCCACAGTGCAAAACTAGATTTATTGAAAATGAGACTACAGTTTCGGAATCCACCTGGATTCCATCTTTAGGTCTGAAGGTGGAATCTTATTATTATTATCATTATTATTATTTGTATTAATGATATTATTATTATTGTCTATTTTATCATTATCATTATTGATATTGTTATTATTATTATTTCTATCATCATTCATTTATCATTGTTATTCAAATAGTTTTCATTATTATAATTTTGAACATAATTATCATCATCATCTTTATTATTACGATTCTCATCATCTGTTATCATTGTTATTATTATTATTATTATTATTATTATTATTATTACTATTATCATTATTATTATCATTGTTGTTGTTGTTGTTGCTGTTATTGTTATCATTATTTGTTATTATTATTACCATTATGATAATGATGATGATTAATATTATCATGATTACTATTATCATCAATATTATTATGATCATTATTAACATTGTTCTGGCTATTATTTCTAATTTATTATTAATAAATTATTATAAATTAAGTATCATTGTTAGAGTTATCCAAATCATTATCATTATTATCATTATTATTATCATCAACATCATTATCATTCTTGTTAACAATATTGTTATTGTTATAATTATTGTTATTATTATCATTATTATTGTTATTGTTCTTATCATTATAATTTTCCCTGTTATCATTATCATTATTGTTATTTTTGTTATGAATATTATTATCATTTTTTATTATTGTTGTAATTATTATTATTTTCATCATTAGGATTATTTATTATCATATTTATGAAATTATTATTATCATTGCTATTATCAATATGAATTTTATTTTCATCATCATTATTGTCATTGTTATCATGATTATTATTGAATTATCATTTTAGTGTAGTAGTAGTAATGATAATAGTAATAATGATAATAATTATTATCATTATATCAACAATAATAAGAAGAAGAAGAAAAATAGCAAAAGTAATGATAGTAATTTTAAAAATAATGACAATTATTATTATTGTTTTTTTTGTATTATTATCATTACTCTCATTATCATTATTGTTACTACCGTTATCATTATTATTATCATTATCATCGTTATCATTATCATTACTATTATCATTATTGTCATTATCATTGCTATCACTATCATTATTACCATCGTTATTTATATTATCGTAATTATTATAATTGTTATTTTCAACATAATTATGAATATCATTATTATTACTATTATCATTATCATTATCATTATTATCATCATCATCATCATCATTATTATTGTTATAATTATAATGATTATTGTCATTATTTGATGATGATGATTATTACTAATATAATAATAATTATTATTATTAATATTATTATTGTTATTATTATTATTATTGTTATTATTGTTATTGTTATTATTATTATTATTATTATTATTATTATTATTATTATTATTAATACTATTATTATTATTATTATTTTTATTATTATTATTATCATTATTATTATAATCATTACTATTATTATTATTACCATTATCATTATTTCCATTATCATTGTTATTATCATCCTCATCGCTATTATTATTGCTATCATTATTGTTGATATCATTATTATTATCATCATAATCAATAGCATCATCATTATCATTATCATTAATATCATCATCATTATCATTGTTATTACAGTCACACGCACATGTATCTATCTATCTGCATATGCATCCATACACTCACTCGATGGCGATTGAAGTAATCTTCATTCTCTTCGTTAAAAAAACAAATCTTTACTTCTGGGAGATTCCGCAGACACAGACGCAGACACAGACACAAACACAGACACATCTATCT
>NC_061841.1:8511267-8521267 GCF_019202785.1 Penaeus chinensis
TCTTTTTATCTATATTTGTATTTTTATTTGAGTGTACGGTGTAATTTTATTGGGAGGTAAGTTTATTATTTTATAAAATCATCGCTCAAGGTCATCATGGTTTAAATACAGTGTTCTTCGTTTTATAAATATAGAGATGTTTTCGAGATGCGTGCATGGGTGTCTTTTTATCTATAAATAATGACTAAGATGTCATAATAAGCAAAAGATTGGAAGAGGGGAAGCATACACCAGGTACCTTTGTTTATTTCGTGTCTTTAGAGAAAATGGATGTAGAGATATGGTGGACTTTTGTAAATATTCCATCTCTTGGGTTGACTCAATAAATTTCTGTAGAATCTAAAAAAAAAAAAAAATAATAATAATAATAATCAATTAAACAGTAGGAACTGTTATCATTGGCTAGAAAAAAATACTATGATAATTCAGCAGCTACCGATGTAAACCAAAGAGCTTTAATAGACAACAAGGACATATGTATTATCGATACGATTTGTAGTCATACTGATATACAAAATAATATTCTTATACTTCTCTGCAAGTTACTCACAAATTACAGAGGAAGATTGTCTTGTACGCAGAGAACTTAAATAATTGGCGAGTATAGATGACTCTTCAACATACACAACAAAAGCTGTAATAATTGTTTATGTTGTTTCAAGGGCCATAGGTTTGACAGAGCGAAATATGGATGAGTAATTTGGTACTATTTAAAATGAGGACTGTCTATATGCTCTAAATGTTTTCTCCATTGAGTTTCCTGCTAATATTATCCTCAGGCCCCTAATTGCAAGGTTAAGGTAGGTTTTCATCGAACATATTTACATATATATTTTCTTGTGTCGTTTCACACCTGTCTGCCGTTTTTTTTTTTTTTTTTTTTTATGGAAAGGCGCTTATAATTTGTCTTGGCATACGTGAATCTCGATCTGTGTTTGTTCAACTTAAAATACACAATTTCTTTGGATGTATTATAAGCTAAAATACGATTATATACGCTTGGATATCAACCTCATCGCAAATTTCACAGCTTATTTTTTATCGCCACATGAACAGTAAAATCGACTACTTCTGACGTCATTATGACTAACATTAGCCATAGATTTTTGCATTTTTCAGTCACTCGTTTCAAATATGTTTACGTAGACGTGGCCACTTTCTTTCCCCATTTATAGTGGCAAATATATCATCCCTGGTCGTTTTGGTTGACGTATTGCATTAGCAAATTGCAGTGATAAGGTGGGGCTTGGGACGAAACCCGCTAGTGTAGCATATGGTAAAGTATTATGGTGAAAAGGGTAAAAATGAGTTAACGATTAGGATAAGTGGATAGGAGGGGATGGAAAAGAGAAGGAAATGCAGTAGCCTCGTGTTTATTTGTCGAACACATTCACCTGAAGTTTGACTATTTCCATTTTTTCTCATTCCTCAATAACCAAGAAATAATAGATGATCACTTCCCAGAAATTACATACTTAAAAATGGCTGCTGTTGACCTATTAAAAGGAGTTAAGTAAATTTATTTACTCTTGCCTTTCCCTTTTTATATTTTATGTGTGTTTGATTGAACATTTTCTGCCGCGTCAACAGTCGAGGCGATTGACTGCATATTCAAAATGCAGCGATTGGGTGGGGCTTGGGCGAGTAATATGGGTAGTAATGGTATTCAGGGAAGTAGGAGAATAATCGAGAGAATGAAATAAGGGAAGAGAGGAAGGTGGTAAAGTATCAGGAAGAATGTCAGGAGGGGAGGGATCCGGACAAGAACATTATTGTGACACAAGGGAGTCTCAATATCCAAGTGGGAGGAAGAGGATACTTTTTTTGTTTTTTGTTTTTCTGGGGAGGCCAAGAGGGGTAAGGGCACTTTGAAGAGGATGGTTATCAGCAAATACTTTGGGTGTAGAACGAATAAGAAAACAAAATTGAAGGATGGATGCGAGAGTAAGGCGTTCTCGTGGATCATGGTTAACAAGGTTTGGAGGCGAGTTATGAGAAAAAAAAGGACAGGAGGCAGTGCTGTGGGGAGGACAATAGGGAAGAGTAGTAATAAGGGGGAAAGGGGCAGACAATGAAGACTGTGCAGTAGATGTAAAGGATGTTGGGAGAGGGGAAAGGGTGTATTCTAAAGTTTAAAGTTTAAATTTGATTCCATTTATTACAATGGATACTCTTGGTGTCTGTTTAATTTTGCTTCTAAACTATTTAAGTAATGCCCCGGGTGGATGATTCGGAATGAACAGTGTGAAAACCGAATATCGAGGAGAGGTTATTAGTATCAGTGATAGAAGCCGTGGGCAAAGGCGAGTCAGGGATTGGGAAACCAGAGAAATCAAACTTAGATAGGCTAGTTGGGTACGATAGATAAAATGATACACTGCATTCTAACTATTGTCCTTTAGATATTTCGGATTTCAAATTACACACCAAAAAGGTGCTTGTTCAGACCATATCTTGACTGAAAAATTGGTCTACATTCCTTAGCATGGTTTTCAGGTTTTACTGCTTAGGAATGCTCGTGAACAAGTTCCTCCTTTGAAGTAAATAGTAACAGAAGATATGAAGCCAGATCACGTTATTTGTAAGGTTTTCTCTACAAAAAGGTTTCCACTTTAATGAAAGCACGAGCTGATTGATCATGTAAGAGCGATTTAAATGCACGCTTATTAATGAACCCACAACTAATGTAAAAGCCAAGCCTTCAATTACTAATCTGTCAATGAAAGTAAACAGGATCTGAAAATTACCCTTTACTTATTGCTAGAGAATCTGGTTACACAAAAAAGGTAAATAATTTAGTCTGTATATGCATAATATTTAATGTTCTGATTGACAGGTTTCGACGACTGGACAAGACCACCAACTTACACAAATTATTTTTAGCCATTTGAAGTCATTTTACTTTTAGTCTTGTATCAGATACTAAAGTATTTAGATTATTATTTTCAATCAAGATCCGTTTTTCATAGTCCAGCTATGACACTAAGTATTAACAGCAAAATTGAGTAATAAGGCTTAGCTTCACAATCACTTATTCTGTTCCTGTATGCCATGTGCATTAAGCACAGCATATTCTATTAGCTCCATGAACTTAATATAACTATATATTTTACATTGGTATCAATGGTAATCAAAGAAAAAGTAAGAAAAGGTCCCTCTTTATTAAGAACCTGTACAGACTCTTCCAAATTCGACTAACCTTATAGATCATGCTTTGGTACGACAAGTCTTCATAAAGGGACATTTATTTTTTATTATTATTATTATTATATACACAATCTGAAATAAAAATGGAAAAAATTTCATGTTTTACTCTGCAGGATGTGTTCTCAAAAAAAAAAAAAATGTTGACATTGGCTGTAACATATATACATCATTTTCTCATGTTAAAGTCCCTTGGGGCAGGAGCAAACCAAGTAATCATGTGCATTTCAAAAAGATAACTTAATTTTGCTCTTTTAACATAACGTGCTAGGGTCACAGCTTGACTACCCCCGTCCCAAGGTCCTCCAACAGCACCCCCCATTTAGCAATCTACCCTAGCCCACTGGTTGGTTGGTTGGTTCCCTAGCCTGTCTTCCAAAGGAAGGACATCGTCTTGTTTAGGCCTGGAAGGTGGCCAGGAAGTCTGTGACGATCTGCTTCAGCTTGGTATCGCTCTCTGGGGTGATGTGTCCCTCCTTGGCAATGTTATCAAGGAGTCCCTGGTGGCTGGTCTTCAGCATGGCCATGAACTCCTGCTCGAACTTGGTGATCTTGGAGGGGTCCAACTTGTCCAAGTGTCCACGCACACCGCAGTAGATGACAGCAACCTGTTCCTCAATGGCCATGGGCACTGAAAGGAGTAAATTAATATTTTTGATTATACAATAGTGTGCTTATGACATGTATGCATTAAAACAGACCATCTAGGTCACAGACATACAAGATGCTTCAAAATAGTAACTTCAAATACTTAACAATTTACATCTACATGGTTGATAAATTTCTTTGCCAGGAAAGCAGTACTAGGCTTATATTCAAAGGTACTAGTTGCTTATTAATCACTTATGACAACAGGTCACTTGCCCAACTCATTTCAGATTTTTGTAAAATGTAAATTTTACAAAAAATTGCTTCAAGCTTTTCAATTTCATATCAATTCATTTCCACTGTCACTGCGCCTATTACACATGTCCCACATCTTCCTTACCATACTGTCCTTGCTTCAGGAGCTCAGTAAGACGAACACCACGGTTAAGCAGCTGTTGGGTGGAGGCATCCAAGTCAGAACCGAACTGGGCAAAAGCAGCGACCTCACGGTACTGGGCCAATTCCAGCTTCATGGAACCTGCTACCTGTTGTGAGGAAAAATTACCATAATCAGAAAACAGTAAATGAAACCAAGTTGGAACTGCTTCAAAGTACACACACTAATGGGTGGATTATTCCCAAGTGCCACACTGAAAGAATAAAATTATGTGGTAAGGTTTCAATTTCAAAGAAATTCTACTCAAAATAAATCCTTTGCATACCTGCTTCATGGCCTTGGTCTGGGCAGCTGATCCTACACGGGATACAGACAGACCGACGTTGATGGCGGGACGAATACCCTTGTAGAAGAGCTCAGTCTCCAAGAAGATCTGTCCGTCAGTGATGGAAATCACATTAGTAGGAATGTAGGCAGACACATCACCGGCCTGGGTCTCAATGACGGGCAGGGCAGTGAGCGAGCCACCTCCATTGGTGTCGTTCATCTTGGCAGCACGCTCAAGGAGACGGGAGTGGAGGTAGAACACATCACCAGGGTAGGCCTCACGACCGGGAGGACGACGCAGCAGCAGGGACATCTGACGGTAGGCCACGGCCTGCTTGGACAGATCGTCATAGATGATCAAGGCGTGCTTGCCGTTGTCGCGGAAGAACTCTCCCATGGCACAGCCAGAGTAGGGAGCCAGATACTGCAGGGGAGCAGCATCAGAGGCAGTGGCAGACACCACAATGGTGTACTTCATGGCATCTGAAAAATTGAATAATGTTAAGTCAACTACTTGTAACATCAAAAAATCCAAGATGTGAATTTCACCCAATTACACAAATTTAATTAACAAGGATTTAGGTATACATATCCCTTACCAGCATCAGTGAGCCTCTTCACAATCTGGGCCACAGTAGACCTCTTCTGGCCAATAGCAACGTAGATACAGTACAGTTTCTTCTTCTCCTCGGCAGCATCGTTGAATCGCTTCTGGTTGATGATGGTGTCGATGGCAATGGCAGTCTTGCCGGTCTGACGATCACCAATGATCAACTCTCGCTGGCCACGACCGATAGGGACAAGAGAGTCGACGGCCTTGATGCCAGTCTGCATGGGCTCCCTCACAGAGATACGAGGGATGATACCAGGGGCCTTCACACCCACACGAGCCCTGCACAAGATGAAACAAATATATGATTGTTTATAACCTTTCATAATCAATACTATGATTAGTGATATAGGAAGTCTGTTCTGGTCTGTTCTGTATTTTCAATAGCAAATATGTATTATCCAATACTTGAGATAAAGTAATATCAATCAATTGTAACGCTCACCTCAGGCCACCAGTGATGGGACCCTTGCCGTCAATGGGGTTACCCAGAGCATCCACAACACGGCCAAGGATGGTTTCACCAACAGGCACGTCCACGATGGCACCGGTACGCTTCACGATATCACCCTCACGGATAAGCTTGTCGTTACCGAACACGACAACACCAACGTTATCCGGCTCCAAGTTGAGGGCCATACCTATGGGTAGAGGGAGTTCTTGTATCAAGTTGTCAAGCATCATACCATCATACCATCATTTATATCAAACCACAAGACAAAAGCTAGACATGAAAACCTAAAATAACCCAATTTACTAAGTGCACTCATATGCCAATACAAAAGCCATACAAACCCTTCAGTCCAGAGGAGAACTCCACCATCTCCTCAGCCTGGATGTTCTTCAAGCCATAGACACGGGCAATACCGTCACCAATGCTCAGCACACGTCCTGTCTCTTCCAGGTTGGACTTGGGAGCAGCACCTGAGAACCATTACAATAAATCATTCAGTTGGTCATATCATATATCTGCATTACAGGGACATCTCATTTAGTCCCATTTGAATTAATATGTATGCTCTAATTGAAGTTTAAATCAATAGATTCCAAATTGGAGCACCAGCATAAAAGAAAAGGCAATAGTTTAACAGACTTAATTTAATAGCACTAACCTTGTGTTCAATTAATTACAAGAGCCATTTTAATATATCAAAAATTCTTTGTCTACTTCCTTATTCCATAAATTTCAAGACTAGGCAACAAGGAACCTACCCAGGATGCGCTCCTCAAGGATGGTAGACACTTCAGCCGAGGACACCACATTGCTGGTGGAGAACTTGCGGGACACAATGGCCGCAGCTGGGAGGACCTTTGCGACCTGGAAACAAAGAATAATAATTAGAATCTATGGTATTATAATAAAGAGAATACCTGAAAACTGATGGAACACCTCAAAAATTACTCTTTATACACACTACCACCTAATGCAGAGGAAGCACACAAGCACACAGATAAGCACAAGAAAGCTATGTTCTTGAACTCTACAAGTACAAACTTACAATAAAAAGGAAAACTTTCTTGGTAGAGTGCATGCCTAAATATAGGATGTACATCTTTCTCAAATTAGCCTAAGAGAAAACAATTAGCAAGGATTTCATGTGGGAGGTAAGGAGGGCTAGGTTCAGAACTAAGATTTGTCCTATGCCCTAAAATGTAAATAAACAAAATTTCCAACATTAACTTGTATAAATATTCAATACTTTGCATTTTTCCTAAATCAAATTTTATAGGAAAATATCTACAGTAAACAAGTTTCTTTCACATACAACAAATGCAGAAAATGTGTTCAATTACAATTTTAATTCTTGTAACTTAAAACACCTCCAAACTACATTGCACTGTAAAGTCAGCAAGGTCTTACATAATTACTGTGGCTTGAATATTGGATAAAATTAATAAAAGGGGTTTATACAAGGGGATTCTAGCCAACCAAATCAGGATCTCTATGGTATGGATGCACAAAGCTAGGGCAAATTGAAGGGGATATTTTCACAGGGCAAAGTACTGCACTGGTTTGTACAAGAAATAACCTCCAGACGACGAAGTGTAATGCCACAAATGCAGAAAAGAACAATGGAAATTACCGCTCAGAGCCCAAGTCCACTCGGTAAGTTTAAGATACTAAGACTTAACCCTCTGCAAATGCGTTCATGTCATGGCATGCCTGGACTATATTTCGGGTGGCATGTGCCATGGTGCAGCGGTCTTGTCTTTCATGGGTATATTTGGTCATGCCGCGCACACTACGGTGCCAACAAGATGCCCGGCAGCAGGGCCCAGCCCACTATGAAAACAGCCTGGGAGAGGGCTTTCGCATCAGGAAACCACCCAGTGCCACTAGTTAAAGAACTATTCTTGCTATAATATACATTTTCATGACTGTGCCACTATCAGTGTCCATCAGCTGACTTCTCCAGCAGGTGCAATCCCTAGAAAGTTTACAATTACCGAAATTGCTCAGGTTTACATAATATTGGGAAATTCCAAGGATACTCATTAAGAGTATTTACACCTAAAGATTTACACAATTCTGCTGGGTAAATGAAGTTTGAGATGATAAATAGGTCCCAACAACTGCTACATGCAGTCTCTTTGGATCTTCCAAAATCCAGTCAAGCCTGACCTTCCCTAACAGATAACTTCCCTGCACAGAGTAGGAAATGGACATCTTAGAGAGCACAAGAAATAAGAGTAATAAACATGTACAGCTGCTGCTGCCTCTTTTACAGCAAAATTAAAATATTCACTACATATTGCCACTCAATTTTTGTGGCAGTTGGCACGAAGTACTAATAAAGGTGTTGAGGGGGTGGGGGTGGGGGGTTATACACCCTGTCTAGGAAATAAATAGAATGTAGGAATGGTTAGGTTTGGATTTTTGAATTCGCATGATGGCTTGGTTTTGAGACCACATCTACGTTGCCAAGGCTTTTTCTTTACATAGCCAAGTCATTATGTAAATGTATACCATTTAAATTTATATCAACAAATCAACACCCTTACCTTAAACTATGGTTGGACCACATACTATATTTGCACTGAACATTGGCAATCTACCATTACCGTTTCTTGATATTGCCACTTAATTTTTGTACCCAATTATTTTCAATAAAATCCTAGGTCTATAGCTACATCCATATTAAAAATAATCATTCTAAAACCAAGGTAAAGACTGTACATAAATTAGCAAAATATAAGGCAAGGCCAATACAGCCCCGAAAAATAAATATGAATCTAAAGCAAAGGTTTGTCTGCATCTGCAAGAACAATGAATAGAAAAGCCAAAGCATTCCCAAACTTAGCCACATGAACTTGTGGTTATTGGCAATTGTTTTGGAACACCTTTGCATAATCGCAATGATTTTGATATGAATGGATTCCTTTCACTAGTACACAAGAATATACTAGAGTGATAGCTGGAGAGGGCATGAAAGGCAACTAGGAAATTAAGGGGTAAAATATGAACAATAAATTGCTATAGAATACATACAGAAAGTCACTATATTGTCTAGTGCAGAGGGCACTGAACATGACCCCCTTTTGGGGATGCCATCCCCCCAAATCCCTAGACTCCTTCAAATACACCCGACATGCAGGAGCACCTGATGCCGAGTGTCCTACACACTCCAGCCATACATATGCAGATTCTTTGATGTCCAGGGTGGGCTTTGCCTATATATTGACCAATTCTGTATATTAATAATTTACACAGCAATTCCCCCAATATTATTTATGCCTTCTCCCGGCTATCAGAGCCAAGATTGAGGGTCTGGGCGGATTCTGCAGTATGATTTAATGTGGGTTGCGAAGCAAGATGAATACAATACCAATATGATTGGTCACAGGAAGAGCTTCCAAATACTTAGGTTTATAAATGGATAGCAATTGTGGCTTTACTTTCTGCCAATTTGGTCTAGCTTTAAAGATTTTTTTTTTCTAAGGTTTTGGATTCATCTTCATTACTATTATCATTGCAGCTCAGGTCCTACTCAGAGCATGGTATTTGTTACCTCTAGAGTCCCAAATCCAGGGTATCATGCAGAACCTTAGTCCAAAGCTAACTTTTCCTACATAAATATCTATTCCCTAAAAAGGGAGAGCAAAAACCCGCCCCTGTACCCCACTTTACTAGGACTGTTCCAACTTAAAGAAAATGCAACGTTAAGAACTCAGGCTGTGAGGGTGTTGTGGGTATTCAGCATTAATATTTGTGGTAAATCAGGCCATGGCAGATGTACCTGTATTATCAATGACTTTCATATGTATTTCTGTGCGTTGCTCTGTAACATTATGCAGAAACTTTTGTCATTTTGCGGAAACTTGGAGGCCCCTTCACAGCTGTACCTGTATTTATTACTACTAAATAGATAGCCATATCCATTTTCCCCTGTCGCGTTCTTGATAACATTAACCAAATTAAAAATACTCTATAGCCATTTTAACTTAGGTTAAGGTATCCTGACCTTTGTCCATGCAAGAAAAGCTGGGGTTGCCGCATCACTTCATGTGGTACCATTGAATAATTGCAGCCTACAGTCAACTTGTTAAATTAGAGAAACAGGGCTAGAAGCAGTTACTTCTGTTGCCCTCTGCTACAAAACTCTGATGTAGTATTTGGCAGGTTTCCAGTCTCTTACATAAGACTGCTCTCCACAAAACCCATCGAAAGGGACGTACTATGTTAAGAGAAGCTTATTAGGATGTTCTTACAAAACACTTTGTTAAACCATAAACTAAACCCCGGATTCTGAAACATATTATTTTACCGGCAGAATTCAGATCTCTCTAAAGTGATTATGCTCTCACGCTACAAGCAGAAAGGAACAAGAGACTAATGAAGCTCTAAATACTACTCAGCCTAGAGCGTAGTGAAC
>NC_061841.1:8526267-8528767 GCF_019202785.1 Penaeus chinensis
AGAGATCGAACCAAATTAAATTAGTCATCCCTAGCACAAAGCGCAAAGAAACCGACCACCTTTAAGGGTAAACTAATCTGTATTGAAGATCCACGTTTGAAGTCAACATTTATGTGATTTATCGTCAGTAACTTAGAATGGATTTGATTTCCTGGGAGACTGAGATTCTTCGCGAGACAAATGGTTTGGAATTACAACATTGTTATTGATAATACTGCTAACAATGATTATAGTAGTAGTAGTGGTAATAACTATAATATTAATAATGATAATGATTATAATGATACTAATAAGGATGATAACAATGTTAATAAGGATAATGATACCAATAACAATTTTAATAATAATATTGATGATAATAATGATTATAATGATAATAATGATAATAATGATAAAAATTATTATAACAATTATAATAAATATAATAATAAGAATAAATTAACAGCTATAATAATAAGAATAAATTAACAGCTATAATAATAACAGTAATTATAACAACAACAATAATAACAATAATAATAATGATAATAATAATAACAACAACAACAACAAAAATAATGACTAATATTGATAATAATAATAATAATAATAATAATAATAATAATAATAATAATAATAATAATAATAATAATAATAATAATAATAAAGATGATGATAATATTAATGATAATTATAATATAAAAGTTTATACAAAAAAAATTGATACCTTGTAAGGGAAAATGAAAACAAACAACATCGCGGATATAAACACTCTCAGGACAAAATAAACCGAATTGAATTGCCAAAAGAGAACCTTGGTGGAAAAGGAGACTTGAAGGGCGAGTGAAAGAGATGGACAGGGTGAATATGTTGATTACAAAGAAGAAAATGGAACATAAGCATAGAACCTGTCTGCAAGATAGATATAAGATCACACAGAAGGAACTTGCCACTATGAAGGAAGATATATTACGAAGGATAAAGGCTTTCACGATTTAATGATCGGATAAACCAATATCAACAGAAGAGGACATTTCAGAATAATCAAGGAGAAAATTTGACCAACAGTCGAACAGCGGTGGACAACATGAAGCAAAAGATTTTCCAGACGCAGAAACAGCGAAGGAGTTTTGGGAAGGAATATGGGGAGTAGAGAAAGAGCACGATGAATCATCTGAATAGCTAGGGGAATTCAAGAATGGGATGAGGGAAAACACCTTAGAGCAAGGAAGGTTAAGCATCACAGAAGAGAGAATGCGGCAGGTGCTGAGAAAGATACCCAATTGGAAAGCGCCAGGACCTGATGGGCTACAAGGAAACTGGATAAAAAACAAACAAACATAAAAAGCACGCATAAAACCCTCAGAAAGCACCTTGAAGAGTGCCTGGAGGATGGGACACCTAACTGTATGACCAAAGGACGATCTTGATACAGAAAGACAAAGAGAAAGGAAATACTAAATTAACTACAGGCCAGTAACTTGCCTACCGCTACTATGGAAACTGCTGACAGGAATAATTGCTAATGGAATGTACGAATATCTAGATTCAAGATCACTGTTACCTGAAGAGCAGAAAGGGTGTAAGAGAAAATCAAGAGGCACGCATGACTTACTATATATTGACAGAAAGGTACTAAAGGAGGTTAAGCAAAGGAAGAAAGGGCTTGTGATGGGGTGGATAGATTAATGCAGAGCGTACGAAATGATCCCCCATTCATGGATTCTGGAGTGCCTGAAAAATGTGGGGATTAATGAATAGCTCAGACAGTTTCTTGAGGAAAGTATGAAAACCTGGCGAGTAGAATTAACATGTGGAGAACAAATACTCGGAGAAGTAGAGATCAAGAGAGGAATCTTCCAAGGGGATACAATATCTCCTTTGCTGTTTGTAATGGCGTTCAGTCAAAAGCAGGATACGAATTTTTTAAAGTGTGGAGAGAAGGTTTACCATCTTTTATTTATGGATGGCCTAAAGTTGTATGAGAAGAATGAAAAAGCAATGGACTCCTTAATTCTGACAGTTCGGATTTTCAGCACGGATACTGGAATGGAGTTTGGAACAGAAAAGTGTGCCATGCTAGCGTTGAAGAGAGGAAAGGGAGTTACATCAAATGGGATTAAGTTACCGGATTAAGGATGGAGAGAGCTACAGATATTTGGGAATGCTCCAAGCAGATCAGATAAGACACCAGGAAAATGAAAGATAAAGTGACGAAATAGTACAAGAGAAGGGTACGGACAATTCTGGAAACAAAGCTAAATGGAGGGAATCTCATAAAAGGCATCAACACTTGTGCACTATCACTGCTCAGTTATTCAGATGCATTTCTAGACTGGACAAAATTTGAGATGGAACAGCGAGATAGACAAACAAGGAAACTGATGACAATGCACAATGCCTTACATCCGAAAAGCAATGTTGTTATGTTATATTTACCACGGGAAGATGGGGGAAGAGGACTTTTAGGAGTAGAGGATACAGTCAATATAGCAAAAGTTTCAAGTATGCCAACAATAGT
>NC_061841.1:8551267-8561267 GCF_019202785.1 Penaeus chinensis
CAAAATGAAATATAAAGTAACAAAAATCACACAAACCAACGAACACGAATAATGCATTAAACAAGAAAAGAAAAGAAATAAAAAGAAAACACGATTCCCAAATTCCCGAAAACCGTCCGGGTCCCTGGCTCTCGGGAGGAAGGTCAGCTGAGCGACAACAACAACACTCGGGCGACGTCGCGGAGGGAAAAAAGGTGGGAGGCTGGCGGTTTTTTCCCGCTCTTTTCTCTCTCTGTTGTTCTTGGGACTTGTTATTTTTTGCGAGAGGTGCGTGTTTAAGAGTGGAAGGTGTGTGTTTAAAAGAAAGAGTTTGTGGAAAGAGTTTAAGGGCTTGTGAAAGGTGTTTGTTTAAGAGTGAGGAATGTAGTTTGTTTTGGTTTCTTCAGTTATTTTTGTTTTAGTTAGATTGGTTGCTTTGTGTTTTATTTTATTTTTTTTGTTCTTCAAATTTCATGTAAGATTTTGGAATAGTAAAATATATACGCCGATTATTTCATTATTTGCTTTGTGGTTGGAGAAGCAAAACTTAGATCTGGTACTTCTGTAGTGATTGAGGCAATTTTGATCAGGGTTCTAGCTTGTTTTTTTTCCAGTGAATTGACATTAACAGTAACCACAAATTGTAGTTTGCTCTGTTAATATACTAGTATTCGTATGCCTAGTACATGTAGACCTATCCACACACCTTATTCCTTATAGATGGAGGGAGGAAGTAAAAGCTAGGAGAATAAGCAACAGAAACCTAGTACAGTCCGAAATAGTGTGAGTCATATGTGGATTCACATATTGCCATGCTTGCAAGCCAACCAGCTGAGATAAGATTATTTGTTACTATATGAGTATTGTAGTTTGTGTTTCTTAAGCCAGGAGAGAAAGAGTAAGGACATACCCATGCTTGAGCTGTGCCTTGTGTTTTGGTAAGAAATATCCTACGCTTGAGAAAGCCAAAGATCAAGCTATATTTTTCTGAAGACTTTATTGACCTCTAAAGTCCTGGTTGTCACAGTCTTAACTATTCGCTGAATATACACAGTCCTGTTCGACACAATAATGGTAGATATGTCAAAAACTGGTGTGCTTTTTTCATGATTTTTTTCATAGGGATGAGATGTATGTAGTGTTTGTTAATATATCTGGTACCATTTGGCAAGTTTTCTTCAGCTACACACCGTATCAACCCTATTTTTGCCTTCCCCCTGTAGGCCCTCCTCAGCCAGTCAGTCACATGGTTGTGTTTCCTTGGCTCCATCTTCTTATGTAATGAAACAGAGAGAGCATGAATTGGTTTTGTGGCTGAACCCAAAACCTTTTTGTCTTCTCTCTCATTTTCCCACTACAATCAAGTTTAAGGTCTTGCTGTTCTCACAGGACTTCATAAGGAACTTTCCATTCTCATTGTTTCCGCATTGCAAATTTTTGAAACATGGGGAACCTCTGAGGAAGTGTAAAACACCCTACTTTTTGGATGGTTGCTATAGCAGTAAGAAGTTCCCATTGCTTGCTCTGATTGGTGACCCAATCAGAGTGTAAGCTGAGATTCTAAGTGTCTGGCACATGAGATGCTGGCTTCTGTCCATTTTCTGGCCATTTCACTGGTGAGATACCCTGTCATTGTTAGGTTATTAAACTAGCTGCATAGAGGAATAGATTTAGTATTTCATATGAGGGCATTTTATATGTCATATTAGTATTTTATATTTTGACATTTTAAATGTATGTGATGCAGGTTTTAAATTTTACTTGCTGAAAGTAGACTTGACTCATGATTTTAGTATTAATTTGTTCTATCTCATAGCATGAGCATGGACCAATATCTGGGCATTAGACTTCCTTGAGCAACAACTCTCCTGGGTGTGTGGCTTGAAACCCTGCCCACACAAATACTCATGTGTGGTATTAAGACTCCTTGTCTCGTCTTTGCAATGTTATTATCCCCTTTTCTGCAGGTGCAAGTCTGCTGTCTTGCTATTTTCCGAGGTTTGTATTTGTCATTTGTAATGCTGTATCAAGAGGATAGACCATTTTTGTTAAGGAGACTTCATATTATCTCTCCAGGGAGTTTACACCCTTTGCAATAACAGTAAATAAATTTTGTTATTTGTGATTTTGCTTATATTTTCTTATTTTTCATTTTTCTCAACACACCATTATTCATTTTTCTATAACACACTGTTCACTGCAGTTCTAGAATATGACCAGAGTGACCTGCCTGGAGATGGGCCCTTTCCCAGGCAGGAGTTGTCAGATGGAAACTTTTCCCCTGTGGACTGAATGAACCCCATCTTGAAAGCCCACTGAATCAGTCCTACTCCAAGTACTTTATGTACTCGTGACAAAATATTCCCATCACGTGATACTTGGCAACAGTTTTCCATATTGAGACATTCTCATTACTTTCCATGACAAGGCATTACCTTCACCATCCCCTGGCCAAATTTTTTTATGACAAGATGTCCATGTATCTCAGGTTGGAACTTTAAGAGCTATATTTTTTTCCTGTCTATTCTGCAGCATCCTCTAGTAGAAAATGGCATCAGGTTATTCACGCCTTGGAGGAGACGATGCGAGTGGAGGAAGACGAGGAGGGCGAGGAGGTGGCCAGAGATCATATGGCACTAATGACCCGGACGTGGGATTTGCCCCCAGCGAAGGCAACTCTACAGAATTCTTCCAGGTGAGGGAATCTGTTTGTAGATTTGCTTCTGTATGTGTGTTTGTGTTTATTTTTGTTTTCAATGGTCTGTGTTTTTATTCATACGTATGTTCTTGAGAAAAGCTTTATTTCTAAGGTCTTGCAAGAGGTATTGAAGAGATAGATTTTGTTTTTCTTTTGATGTATTTTTTAGTACTGGTGTGGTATATGATTGTTATTAATAAACATTGACATAGGCTGTATCTTTTTTTTCCCTTCAGGGGTTTGTCACTTTTGAGAAAAAACATTCCAAGGAAAATGAGAAATCGGTAAAAGAACTTTAGTCTTATCAGAAAATATGTTATTTTTTCTTATATCAGAATCGTTATTTTTTCAGGTTTGTGATAAAATTACAACTCATCTTTTTACAATCAATGGTGCTGTGACAACTCTGGAGCGTTCCTTGAAACAAGTGGGAACAAGTGGCGACAACCAAGCACTTAGAGACAGAATGTAACTATACTGTTGGTGTTATTTTCCTATATAATGGTTCTATTTATGCAGTTTTCCTTATATGGTTTATGATTTCATCTCTTGTGTTTTTCTTATTGTAGGTGAACGATCTCAGGATTTTAGGTTTGCCTTGATTGATGTTATCTTGGTGTAATTATTATTTTTATTTTATGATATGTACAAAATTTCTGTAGCATAATTAAGTAACCTATTTGTCATATGCGTCACATTTTTTCTTTCTCAGCACAAAGACAAACAGCAATGCTGGAGGCTCAGTGCAAGACGTTGCCACACTTCTGCGGACTCTCCAACCCTTAATGCGTGGCAACAAGCAGAGGCGCATCCAGACTGAGAGACTACAGAATGAGTTCCAAACTGCAGCAACACGCTTCTCAGAAATTCAAAAGGTTTGTCATAAAACTAATATTGACTTTGGTACACCTATAAAAGTTAGTCTCGGCTGGTTAATGATGATGAGTTATAGCTCGTAATTGTTCTTCTCAATACTAGAATATTACTGTTATTTTTAGAAAATGGTCAACACACTCAGAACAGCACGGTTGCCGGCTGACATGGTGGCTATGGAGCAAGATGCAGCCGCAGCTACGACAGAAGAGATGATTGCCAGAGAGCAGAAGAGACAAGCGCAATTGAAGGAAATAGAGGTAACTGCAATAGTATATATCAGTGGCTGTTTCTGAAGTGATTTATAGCACTTTGAAAAAATAGTTTTTATTCAGTTTTATTTCATAGATGGTTAAAGATTGAAGGTATTACTTAATTATTATTGATATTATTATCGTCATTTATTATTATTTTTATTATTATTATTATTATTATTATTATTATTTTTGTAACTGTTATTATTAAAGAAGTAAGAATAAATCTCTCCTACAGGACTTGGAATTTGAAACGGCAATGCAGTCTGAGCGGGAGGAACGAATGCGTGCAATTGAAGTTGACATTATTGACATTAACGAAATCATGCGTGACCTGTCATCCATGGTCACAGCACAAGGCGAGGTTATTGGTAAGTTATGTGGTGATTATTCAAGCACACCAAGGTTTGTAACTGGAGATGAGATGGCATAAATACCATATAACTTTCATCTCTTTCTATTAACTCATCAAAGAGTGAATAGAAGGCATGGATAATTGGATTACAACCTAATTAGCTCTTTGCAAGGTTGCACAATGCTAGTGTGGGAATTTCAGTCATTTGCATCATTGTTTCCTTTGGTCTTTATTTATAAAATTGTAAAAATAAGAGTTTTCACTTAGCTCTGGAATCTGTAGCTCTGCAGGCAGATATGCAGTGCATGACTCTACTTTCAAATGTACCTTAAAAAATACCTGTTGTCAGGTCATGTAGATTACTAGATTCCTTAGACAGAGTCAGTTGATTCTCCCACATCCTTTCCATCCCAGACTCAATCGAGGATAATGTCGAGACAGCTCATGGAAACGTGGAAGAGGGACGAGAGCAGTTACTGAAGGCTTCCACTTACCAGGTTAGTGTTGTTGGGAGGTAGATTGTATAATTTTTACTGTTTCTCCAAAGGTTAAAGGCTTTTGATATTGGAAATGTGTCTGGGTTTAGGTGCTGTGGTTGATTGTGGATTGGGGGTTGGCTACTGGTTGGTAGATGTGTATTTGTGTTTGTGATGGTGTGTTCATCGGTGCATGATGGAAGATGGGGTTTTTGAGGAGGGAGCCTGCTAACATGTGTTACTTTGTTCTTGCTTTTAGTTTACTCGTGGGAAGGATACTCTTGAATATCTCTTATCTATTATCTCTTAATATAAATTCTTCAATATTGTACGTATTAGTTTATTGGTGTGTGCTTTAAGTCATCAGTATGTCATGTTTAGGAGATATAATCTTCAAAGGATGTGCCAAAAAAAATTTTTTTTGGAATCTACTCATCAAAACTTGAAAACAACATTAATTTTCTGGCATCCAGTGGGCATTGGGTACACTTTGCTTTGTGGCCTCACATGAGCATGCCAAAATATGGTACACGCATTCTTTAGGGATTAAACATGAGTATCCCAATAAAGGAAAATAAAGTTTGTTTATTTGCTTATCGTACATGATCTTTTTCATTATCCATGTTATTATATTGAGAATATTTGAGAGAAGTATAAGATTTTTGTTTAATATTGAATGTTACTGCAATATTGCATGTAATATAATCTTGAATGTATTAAGGATGAAAGGAGAGATGAAATGGAAGGTAGAGTTTATCCTGATTTGATTTCCTTGCTGCACAATCCTCTCCATGGAATTAAGAGTGAGAGAATCCCCTAACAGCCCATCCCTACTTTCCAGAGCAAGTACCGTCGCAGAGTCTGCATCCTCATCCTCATCCTGATCATCATCCTGGCAATTGTTGGCATCATAATTGGCATCCACTTTGCAACCAAGAATTAGCAGCTGACTGGGTGCTAGAGTGACTTTTTTATTGATTTGTCACAAAGTCAACAGGTTGATGGAGTCTCTGTCGACCAGGATACATTCCATTTGCAGATACAAGTAAATTTATTTGTTATATATATATGTTTTTGTATTTTTTTTTTTTCATTTATATATATACATCCCAGAGATGCTATCTATAGAGTTCTAGTCACAATCTTAGACAAACTGAAACAAAATCTGTAATCTTAATTTTCACAAATTAAACTAATATTGCCTAATTGATTATGAGTATTGTTATAAATAGCTTATGATTATATTTGGAACCCAAGGCTCCTCAAAACCTTATCTAGCTTTTTTTTCTGCGGGGACAGAATTAGGATATAGTGCAAATGATTGCAACTGGCATGAATGAGAATGCATATCTCTCTTGTAATTAGAAGTGCAGATCATCATTTTCTATGGTATGTTGTTCTCTTCAATGCATAATGGGAGTTTGCATTAGAATCAGTGAAAAGTGCATATTTGTATGTGAACCTTATTATTCAAATGTGTGTCTTGTCTCAGGTTAAACCTTTTGTTTTTCATCTTTCTCTTTGTTTATTTGTATACATGTGTTGTGCAAATGCATAGAGGAGTATATTTGTGTGTCTGTGTGCCTATGCATGTCTATGTTCTTGTTTGTTAGTGTTTTTGTTTCATAATTATTATATATTATTGTTTTTTTTTTTTGTCAGAGCCCAGATTTTCAAAGGTCCTTCTGGTCCCAGTATTATGTAATGCTTGGTTTTAGCTCATTAATATTAAAGTCTGTAAGTTGCCAGGATTGACCGTTTCATTGCAGTATTTTCTTGTATATATATGAGCTGTGAAAAGGGGAGGTTGATTAAACTTAAGACATCTCTAGAATTATTTTTTTGTTACTTGAAAATAGAAAAGTATCTGTATCTGTTATTATTATTTTTCAATTATCATTATTGTCATTAGTTGTGGTAGTATTAGTATTTTTTTTTTAGTTTAGGGTAAAAGTGTTTTTGGTGCTTCAATTTGATTTGTATTATGATTTTTTTGAGAAATCCCAAGTTTTATGATAGTGTAAAACTGGTGCACGTTAACAACCTCTTTTTTTTCTCTTTTTTTTTTTTTTTGCCTAATATATTACTTTCTACATATTTATATAGCAGTAGATTAAGACACATTTTGAGCTATTTCAGTGTAAGTTAGGGTACAGATGGGCATGTTACCAACAATAGCTATAATATTTATAAGAGTTTGATACCTTTTTCATTGCATTGTACAAATGTCATGTTTTATACTTTACTTAACAACCAAATTTATTATTATTTTTTCCCTTTATGTTTGTTGAATCTTATTTTCCTTTTTTATTTGTTTATCTGTACTTTTTACCAATTCTGCTTAAAAGAGGCAGATGTCCCCACAGTAAACACTGCTTTATATTGTAATAAATAATGATTATGAACATGTAGGCCAGTTTTAATTATGAATCAGGTTCCTGTGCAGTTCCATGTGTAGAATGAATGATCCTGTATTTTCCTTATTTAAATATAGCTGAGTGTTCAGAATGGTCAGCTGTTTGTGTTGTCGTTATTATTATGATTATCATGATTATTATTATTTTCATTTTATTATTGATGGGGTTATTATTGTTATTGGTAATATTATAAAGAGTATTATTATATATACCATATTTTGAAGAAGAAAGAGAATTTTAATAAGTTTCTTTCACTGTAAATTTCTTAATGCAATTTTTTTTTTTTTTTTTTTTAAGAGATATTTTTGCTATTTTCTCCAAATTTGTCAAAAACATTCAGAAGTATCATATCAGTGACTTTTATAAGCTCACAGTAACTTGTGTCTGATTTTTTTCTTTTCCATATTTGAAGACCTTTTTTTTTTTTTTGACATTTTCTAAAGGTTAATTAATGTGAAACAATGAGGAGCTTCGGTGCTGTCTTTCATAATTGTTCTTTATGTGATATAATGTGTTTTATTTTCTGATTCAAATGTTCTTCTCACCACATTTTCATGTAGAGGAATTTCTGTTGGCAGGGACTCTACTTTACTGAGAGTAGAGTTCTTAGTTGCTCTTAATTGTTAAAAGGAGCCTTTTTGAAATGTATGAAAACATGAAAACACATACACACATACATACACACATACACACACATACACACACACACACACACACACACACACACACACACACACACACACACACACACACACACACACACACACACACACACACACACACACACACACACACACATACACACACACACACACACACACACACACACACACACACACACACACACACACACACACACACACACACACACACACACACACACACACACACACATACACACACACACATACACACACACACACATGCACACACACACACACACACACACACACACACACACACACACACACACACACACACACACACACACACACACACACACACACACACACACACACACACACACATATACACATACAACACAAAACACACGGACATCGCATAAACAGACAAACACTCATAATGCTTATATGAACAGGCAATTAAATAAGCACACAAGCACATTCACAAAGATAGAGAAATACACACACAAATTGATAACTAATAGACCAGCTTATCATCATTAGGTTTGTGGAGAAGAATTCCATAGTGCTTGTATATCCTGTGTCACTGCCATGGTTATTTTTGTCTATAATTGTTCATAGGTAGAAGGAAGGTGTTTTGTTCTGCTTGCTTCTCTGACAATTAATTCTTAACCAATTTTATTATGATATAGTTTCATATTTTTATTATTGTTTTATTCTTTATTTATTTCTTTTTCATTTTTATATATCATTAATGTATTAACCCAAAGTCTCCGGGAAAATGTTGCTCTCACTGTAGTATTGCTTTGTGAAATGTGTCAACACATAGATGGCTCTGCAAGTGCTTAGCCCCTAGGAGTCGGTTAGGAGACTTTGTGACCTCACCTGATTTCACCTTTCCTTGAAAGTGCAGGAAATTTTTATTTATTCATTTTTTTTTTTTCTAATGCTATCAGTGTCATGCTATTTTTTTTTTTTATTATAGACATTATAATTATTATAGTGTTATTGACATTACTAACAGCAACATTAGATACCAAAAAATACTTACAGGTAGCACATGTAATTGGCTTATTGGTGACTTAGTACTTGAGGAGCCATTTATGTGTAAAAACAATTAATAAATTAAACTTAGGTTGAGCATGCCATTACCTACATCTCATCCCCAGCGGCTATGGGTTAAGTGTAAGTAGTGGATTTTTGTTTTTTCTAAAAATATTTGTATATTTATATTTTTGTTCATATGTATCTGATGTGTATGTGAAAGTGTATACATATTTACAAATATTCATATTCATGACAGTTTATGGCTTAGAAATATTGTATACTCTAGGTTAAAATATTTGATCAAAGTGCACTACAGTGTATTCCAGTTGTGCATTTTTCTCTTTGACTTCAGATTAAGTATAGCTCCAATTATATCCAAATGAGGAACAGAAGACAAAAGATAGTTTAGAGTGTAATTGAAAGTTCATATTTCTCCTATCGGGTTGAGCTCTGAATTTCTGTAGTTTTGAGGGAATGCAAGCCTGGCCTTTTAGTTTTGGAAAACCATTTTTGGGAGCGTTCATTATGTTATAAGAGAATCGAGTAAGAAATATTAACGAGAGAGTTGTTTATATATATATATATATTTTTAGTGTACTCTGAAGTTACCAAAGACATTAGATTAGCATGAGGGATTGAACAGAGTTGTGCAACGTACTTGTTGTAGTCTTAATATCAGTGAATGTGATCTAGTGTTTATGTCATCTCCAGTTTGACAGTTCTACGGTATTTATGTTGCTAGTGTTTAAGTACCAGAGATATATTTATTTAGTGCTCTAGATGAATATTAGATGAACACTTAGAGATTAGCAGGAATATGTTCTAGCAAATAGGGTGCATACTTTTTGTTTCAGTGCATGTTTGTTTATAACTGATGCCACAATTGATCTTAAAATGTGTTTATTTTGCATGAAGAAGGAGAAGAAGTAATTGGATCCAAGTGTCACCTTGGGTGGTTTTGTCACTATTCTCATGCTGATGATTTTTATTTTGAATGTGATTATTTTTGTTCATGATTATTATAAGGATAAGATCATGTTTATTTGGCATTACTTGGATTACAAATATTTTCTTAACAAACTCATTTCCTCACCCACTTTTTTTTAAAATACTGTACTGTTATTCATACAAACAATTGGCTACTTTATTCCTCCCAAATATAAGGTATTTAAAGTTAATTAGTAATACTAGAAATAAGACTTTTTCATGAAAATTCCAGTTATTCCAGTTGGTGACTAAACAGGCAAGATTATGAGG
>NC_061841.1:8588767-8596736 GCF_019202785.1 Penaeus chinensis
CTATCGAGGTGAAAAGGTCTTTATATCTTGGTCTGTGTGTGTGTGTGTGTGTGTGTGTGTGTGTGTGAGAGAGAGAGAGAGAGAGAGAGAGAGAGAGATGGAGGGAGGGGGGAGGGAGGGAGGGAGGGAGGGAGAGAGAGAGAGAGAGAGAGGGGAGGAGAGAGAGAGAGAGAGAGAGAGAGAGAGAGAGAGAGAGAGAGAGGGAGAGAGAGAGAGAGAGAGAGAGAGAGAGAGAGAGAGAGAGAGAGAGAGAGAGAGAGAGAGGGAGGGGAGAGAGAGAGAGAGAGAGAGAGAGAGAGAGAGAGAGAGAGAGAGAGAGAGAGAGAGAGAGAGGGAGGGAGAGAGATAGAGAGTGAGAGAGAGAGAGAGAGAGAGAGAGAGAGAGAGAGAGAGAGAGAGGAGAGCGAGAGCGAGAGAGAGAGAGAGAGAGAGAGAGAGAGAGAGAGAGAGAGAGAGAGAGAGAGAGAGAGAGAGAGAGAGAGAGAGAGAGAGAGAGGAGAGAGAGAGAGAGAGAGCGAGAGAGAGAGAGAGAGAGAGAGAGAGAGAGAGAGAGAGAGAGAGAGAGAGAGAGAGAGAGAGAGAGAGAGGGAGAGAGAGAGAGAGAGAGGAGAGCGAGAGCGAGAGAGAGAGAGAGAGAGAGAGAGAGGAGGAGGGAGAGAGAGAGAGAGAGAGAGAGAGAGAGAGAGAGAGAGAGAGAGAGAGGAGAGGGAGGGAGGGAGGGAGGGAGAGAGAGAGAGATAGAGAGTGAGTGTGAGAGAGAGAGAGAGAGAGAGAGAGAGAGAGAGAGAGAGAGAGAGAGAGAGAGAGAGAGAGAGGGCGAGAGAGAGAGAGAGAGAGAGAGAGAGAGAGAGAGAGAGAGAGAGAGAGAGAGAGAGAGAGAGAGAGAGAGAGAGAGAGAGAGAGAGCGAGAGAGAGAGAGAGAAAGGGGGCGATGAAAGAGAAAATCAATGTTCACCGCGGTTCACAGCTATTCAAAAAAACAACAACTATCATAAGAACACGAAAAAAAAAAAAAAAAATGGAACAGAGAAAGAGAAAAAAAAAAGAGAGAAAACGACAAGCGAGAAGATAATTTCTTTTTTTTTTTCCTAAATCTTATCCTTTAATTATCTCTGGGGCTCGCGGGTTAGGCGAAACCGAGTCAATAAATCACAAGAGAGAGAGATAGAGAGAGGAGGGAGAGAGAGAGAGAGAGAGAGAGAGAGAGAGAGAGAGAGAGAGAGAGAGAGAGTAACAGTAGCATAATTCCAAAAGACCAAACGCCGAATAAGAGAAACAGACAAAAGAAAGAGAGACAAGAGAGAGAGAATACGAGAGGAAATAATAAGGCTATAGAGGCAGTTATTCCGTCTGTTTACGTTTGAGATCGTCATTCACCCGCCATGGCATTAAACCCTTATGAAAGAGTATTCAACCCTCTATTTCCGACCAAAGCGTGTTGTTTTTGTATAATCTATCGGGTTTCATATTAGGGTAATGTTTTGAATATTTAATTTCTACTAGCCTTATTATATATATATACATATATATATATATATACACATACATACATATATATATATACATACATATACACACACACACACACACACACACACACACACACACACACACACACACACACACACGTGCGCGCGCGCGCGCAACCTGACCTTATAAAAAAAAAAACGATATAAAACGTTGGAAAACATGCAAGTGTGAACGAATTGAACGAAAAAAAAAAAAAAAACTATTTAAAAGTAACATCCATTTCGACAAACTGTGCTCGATGTAAACACCTCGTATAAGTTCAGAAACCGGAGTCTGTGCGTGGAATTCCTCCCTTCCGTTGTGGGTTTGGATCCGACGGCCGCCCGCCGAAGAGCTACCGGATTGTTCCTTCATTTCGATTTGTTCTCAATGCGACTGATGGAGGTAAAACTCGCCGGAAGTTATATGTGTGTGTGTATGTGAATGAATAATTGGATGAATGAATAAAGAAGGAAATAAATAAACAATCAAACACACACATACAAATACATGCATGCACACACACACACACACACACACACACACACACACACACACACACACACACACACACACACACACACACACACACATACATATATTTTTAAAAGAGACGGTAAGATATACAGTGAAGAACATAAATTATAACTACTTAATCCAATAATAATGAAACAATAACAAAGCAAACAAGTGTGGAAATTATGTTAGAATATCCTCCGATAATACGAAAGATAATACTCCGAAAGATAATGTTAAATGCGATGAAAACATAGAAGATGAAGAAGATGAAGATGAAGAAGAAGAGGAAGAGGAAGAAGAAGCGGAAGAAGAAGCGAAGAGAAGAAGAAGATGAAGAAGAAGAAGATGGAGAAGAGGAAGATGAAGAAGATGAAGAGAAGTGGAGGAGGAAGAAGAAGAGGAAAAAGAGGACGAAAAACAAGAAGAGGAAGAGGAAGAAGGGGAAATAAAAGAAGAAGAAAAAAAAGAAAAGGAAGAGGAATAAGAAGACAAAAAAGAAGAAAAGGAAGAAGGAAAAGAAGAGGAAGAAGAAGAAGAAAAAAAAAAATAAGAAGAGTAAGAAGGATGGAATCAAAGGTATTTCCCGAAGTGCCAAGACAGGACCGTCCATCTTGTCTCTCGCATCACATGGCAACCCCGCCAGATGTTGCCATGGCGACGGAAACTCTTATCCTCCTGCTGTGCCGCCCCCCTCCCCCCCTCCGCCCTTGTGCCAAGATCCCTCCCTCGAGCGAGCGAGACAGGGAAAAAGAGGAAGAAGGAGAGGGGAGGGAGTGAAGGAGAGAGGGAGGGAAGAAGAAGAGGAGGGAGAGAAGGAAAGAGGGAGTGAGTGAGTGAGGGAGAGAAGGGAGGGGAGAAGAGGAGGAGGGAGAGAAGGAGAGAGGGAGGGAAGAAGAGGAGGAGGGAAAGAAGGAGAGAGGGAGGGACTGAGGGAAGGAGAGAAGGGGGGAAGAAGAGGAGGAGGGAGATAATGAGAGAGGGAGAGAGGGAAAGAAGAAAAGGAGGAGGGAGAGAGAGAGAGAGAGAGAGAGAGAGAGAGAGAGAGAGAGAGAGAGAGAGAGAGAGAGAGAGAGAGAGAGAGAGAAAAAGGAGAGAGAGAGAGAGAGAGAGAGAGAGAGAGAGAGAGAGAGAGAGAGAGAGAGAGAGAGAGAGAGAGAGAGAGAAAGCGAGAGAGAGAGAGAGAAAAGCACTATTCCTCCCGAATGTAGCATCTAATGCACCCAATCATTAGAATCATATTCCCATAACCGCCTCTGACTGGAACGGGAATCTGGAATACTATTACACTCGCAAGTTCAGATTTCAGGAAACGACGCACACCCAGCCTAACCCACCCCCTTCGGCCAAGCTAAAGACAACCTTACGACCAACCTAGAGTAAGGGTGATTGCCTCCCGCGTCCCTTCCCCTCTCGCTTATGCCCCTTTTCGATCTCCTTCTCGCGGTTAATTCGACCAAAGTATATTCCTTCATTTACTCAACATTGTCCCGCAGGATAATAGCACCAAATCACAAGAGACGATGGTAGCGCTGCTAGAGATCTACGCCGTGTGGGGAGGGATGTGTGTCTGTCTGTCTGTCTGTCTCTGTTTGTCTGCCCTGTACCTGTTCTTTGTCCACCTGTTTCGTAATGTATATATATATATATATATATATATATATATATATATATATATATATTGTCCGTTCGTCTGTGCCTGTTTTGTGTGTGTTTATGTCCATTTATTTGTCTGTACCTGTTTTTCTGTCCGTTTCGTGTGTTTTTGTCTCCTACATTGTGGTTATTCTATATCTCGTGTATATCTGCTTGTTTGAGTCTCTATTGGCTGTCCGTTTTTTGTGCTTATTCTCTCTGTCCGTTTGTCTATCTGATCGCATTTGTCTGTCAGTCTGCTTACTTGCTCGCTCGCTGTTCAAGTGCCAAAATACAGTCTGTTCGTGTTTCTGCTTCAACTTTACTGGCAGTTGGAAATTTACGATCGCGTCCGTATCTGTTCATCTGAAATCTGCTCGGATGTTTTGATGTTTTGTTCGTATCGCTCTCAGTTGACTTCACTTTAGAATGTCTGGAGTCGCTGCGTCTCTCTCGTCTAAATTTGTGTGTGTGTGTGGGTGTGTATGTGTGTAAGTGAGAGTGCGAATGAGTATATTAGTGAGTGCATGATAGACAGACAGAGATAGATAGATAGATAGAGAAAACGTGTATGTAGACTTTTTACTCGCTCTACATGTAAGTGACTTGACCCGTATATTTGTACTTGTATTTGTTTGTTTGTTCATATGAACTGTGGCCTTGCGATTGCTTGGGTTCCTGTGTTTGACTGGATGCGTCCTTCGGTCTGTTTGTACTTCATATTCATTATTCATTTTGGATATCTGTTACCTTTCTTTGTACACTTTTTATTAGTTACTTTTTTGTATACCTTTTCATCTACTGTATCATATATATACGCATACATACATACATAATACATACTTTATATATATATATATATATATATATATATTATATATATATAGTATATATAGTATATGTTTTTATATATGTTTATATATATATTATATATATTATATATATGTTATATATATATATTATATATATGAGGAAAAAAGTGGAGATGGGGGAAAGGGGGGGAAAGCAAAGAAAAAGGAAAAGGGGATGGGGGGAAAGAGGATGGGGGGATTAAAAAGGAGAAAAAAAGGGAATAACAGAGAAGAGAAGGGGGAGGAAAAAGCGAAGAGTAAAGGAGGGGAGGGGAAAGGGGAAAAAGGGAAGATGGGAAAGGGAAGAAATAGGGAGAGGAAAAAAGAGGGAGAAGAGAAGAGGGAGGGGAAAAGGGGGGAAAATTTTAAAACAACAAAATGAGAAAAGAAAGAAAACTAGCATGAGAAGATCGAAGGATTAGAGATTGGAAGGAGAAATGAGAAAAAGACAAAAGGGGGAAAAAAAAAAAAAAAAAAAAGAAAAAAAAAAGAAACATGAAACAGAAAAAAACAACACTTAAAATTTCAAAAATAAAAACAAAAATAATCCACAGTTCGTGTTTTACAAAGATATTTTACACAAACTAAAACCGTAATTGTCAGACAGACTTCAAATTAATTATATTCGTAATGGGTCTGCGTAGTACTCAATTTACAGCCGCTGATGTGTCGTTAATGGATTAAACCAACCGTAATTGGGACTCACTGTTATATTAATCATAAACCTATTTACTCTTCGTGTCTCTCTCCCGCTGATAAACACTAACCTTTGCTCCACGTCATTTGAAACTCGTATACTGGGCTAAATGTCGTATCATGTTTAAGGGAATTTATTATACGGTCGTTCTGAATAACAGAACGCCTTTCCTCACACACACTCAATCCACGCACGCACGCACGCACGCACGCACGCACGCACTCACTCACGCGCGAATTCACGATTTCGCTTTCCTCTGCAAATTAAACTTTCTCTTCTGTTTTTCTTTTTTGTCTCTTCCTTTCGCTTTTCTCTCTGCATCGAAAGAGACAGCGAACTTCGAGAAAACTGAGCAATATCAAATAAAATCGATTGTATTTTTTTTTTTTTATCTTCATCACAAAGGAAGGGAAATGATTTTGAAACGTGGGTTGCGATGCCGTAGACTTCACCCCCAGACGATTTTTCTACCGCCCCGCCCTCTTTTTTTTTTTTTTTTTACTCTTACGTCAAAATCAAACCTGGCAGCTGACCCGCTTTCCTTTCGTTTTTAAAGGTCCTTTTCAAATAGAATTTTTCGATTACACGTCATTTCCTTGGCGAGGAGGAGGAAAAATGGGGGAAAGAGTTGAGAGACACACACGGTCGTAATAGCACGTAATAATCCCTGAAGTCTGCAGTTCGTTAACAATTAAACGAAGTACATGAGAACTTTCTTAAGGTGCAAGGAACACTCGACCGAAAAGAGGATTCGAAAAATGCGGACCAGGGCGGACCAGAGAGGCGTGCTTTTTTCTCTCTCTCCCCCTGTCCTTTCTTTCTTTATTTCTCTCTCCTTTTCTCCCTGTTTCTCTTTCTACACACCTTACTTCTCTTCTTTCCCTTTGATTTTCTATGTCCACATTTTCTTGGGCGACTCTATCTTTACTTTTCTTTCCTTCTCTCGCTCTTTCCTTCTCTCGCTCTTTCCTTCTCTCGCTCTTTCCTTCTCTCTCTCTTTCCTTTCCTTCTCTCCCTTTCCTTTCCTTCTCTCTCTTTCCTTTCCTTCTCTCTTTCCTTTCCTTCTATCTTTCCTTTCCTTCTCTCTCTTTCCTTTCCTTCTCTCTCTTTCCTTTCCTTTTCTCTTTCCTTTCCTTCTCTCTTTCCTTTCCTTTTCTCTTTCCTTTCCTTTTCTCCTTCCTTTCCTTCTCTCTCTTCCCTTCCTCCTCTCTCTCCCCTCCTCTTTTCTGCTCCCCCCCTCCTCCCCTCACTCGCAGATGACGACCTCGTGCGCCTCCTCCTGCAGCGCCGCCAGGTCGAGCGTGCTGAACTCCGGCCTCATCTTGGGCCCGGCGGCGGCGCCCTCGCACTCGGAGTCCGCCAGCAGAGCCATGGGGTTCAGGAGGATGGTGGAGCCCGCCAGGGAGGGCATGGCGCTGGCGGCGGAGACGGGGGCGAAGGAGGCCGAGGACGACGACAGCGAGGCGGAGGTGGAGGTGGAGGTGGAGTTGGAGGAGGAGGGGGACGAGGCCGAGTAGGGGGTGGAGGGTGGGGGCCCGGCGCTGGCTGCCCGGGGCCTGTCGGCGTGGAGGTGGGTATGCTGGAGGTGGAGGTGCGCCTGGTGGCGCGGCGTGCCGCCCAGGAGGCTCTCGTGGGCGGCCACGCCGGAGCCAAACTGATGGTGCAGGTAACTTCCGTACGCCTCCGCGAAGCCCCCATCCTTGTCGCCGTGGGCGTGGGCGTCGGAGGCCGAGGAGGAGGTGGTTCGGGCGTCGTGGAAGGGGGAACCCGAAAAGCCTCCGTGGGCGGCCGGGTGAGGCTGGTGCAGGAAGCCGCTGTCGCCGCCCGCGGCCTCGTAGCACGCCACGTCGAAGTGGGCGGACGGGAGCACGCCCGCGTAGCCGTCCGCGCCCTGGTCGTCGCCCTCGCCCGCGCTCTCCTTCTTGTACTCGTGCGTGTCCGCGTAGTGCTGCCCTCCGCCCGCCGCCACGCCCTCCGCGAACGGCGCCTCCTGCGCCTCGGGCAGGAAGGCGCCGATGGTGTAGGCCAGCGGCTCGTGGGCGGCGAGGGCGTGCGGCGAGGGCGCGGGCGACTGCGGCGACGCCCTAGCCGCGTCGTCCAGCGCCTCGTACTCGGCGTCCGTGATGGAGAACGAACGTATGCTGAGCGCCATCTTGTGCGCCGCCGCCGCCCGCAGCTCATTCTCGAAGGAGCTGGCGCCGCCCGCGGCCGCGGCGTCGGTGGGCGGCAGTGCCATGGACGGAGCCAGGCAGTGCCGCCTCCCGCCCCCTGGCGCCAGCGCGGCGGGGGAGCCGTAACCCCCCGCCCCCTCCTGTTTGATGTCCCCCTTGGGCCGCACGTTGTGGTTCAGGTCGACGGCCGGGCGCCCCTCGGCCAGCGTGCACGGGGTGTGGGCGGTGTGGGCGGGGCTTTCGGGCGGCTGCAGCAGCGTGGTGTCGCTCTGGCCCGTCACGTCCAAGAAGGACGCGCTCGACGCGTCCAGGAGGCCGGACGAGGCTAGCCCGCCCTGCGGAAGGGGCGGGGGCGCCTCACACGCGCTCTCGGAGGACACGGGCGGCGTGGCCTGGAAGGCGGCAGCGCTCTGCGGGCGGGCCTGCGGCGAGGTGATGCCCATGCCCGGGTAAAGGCCGCCCACGGCGTGGATAGGATAGCCCTGGAAGCCGTAGTAGCCGACGGGGGCGTTGTAGCCGCCGTAGTTGTAGATGGGGGGCGGGGCCAGGGGGGTGGGGGGGCTGGGGGACCCAATTGGCGCCGGGAGAGG
>NC_061841.1:8619336-8626836 GCF_019202785.1 Penaeus chinensis
TAAATATAATATATATTATAAATTATAGTAAATTTAATATATATATTATATCATATATACCACACATCCGAAGAAACACACACATATTATGTATGTATGTATGTATGTATAAAATGTATATAATATTACACACATACATGTCTATCTAACTATCTAACTATCTATCTCTCTGCTCTCTCTTCAGTCTCTCTATCTTCTCTCTCTACCTCTCACTCATATTATAAATAATAATATATATACTATTATATATATTTAATATATATTTTTGGTGTGTGTGTTTGGTGCTGTGTCTCGTCTATCTAGTGTGTGTTGTGTTGAGTGTGTTTGAGGTTGTGTTGTGCGTGTCTTGTGTTGTGTGGTGTGTTTGTGGTATATATATACACATATATATTTATATATAAGTATATAGAATTAATTATAATACAATCTTCAATATATAATATATATATGTAATGCACTATATGTATATATATACATGATTTATATATATCACAACACAAATTATCTAATTATGTCTATCTATCTCTATGAATGCGCAGTTCTACATATCAATAAACATGAAATTCGTTGTCCTCACGAAGCCCAAAGGGACACATTTCCAACCTCTTGAAGTCGTTAATTTCACCCGTTGTTAAATCGCAAATAAAACGTGTTTAGTGTTATTAAAACAGGTATCTGAAATTATTTTATCTATTATCATAATGTTCATTTTTTTATTATTCATTATAGATTTATCATGTATGACATTCATGTTTTGTTACTACTGAATCTAAGTAGAAATAACTAACTTGAATTGATAGATTAAGGGTAGACAAGTAGATTTTTAAGATGAATGGAAGGTCGAGAGTAGATTTTTTTTTTTTAAAGGTAGAGTGAATGTCGCTAGTGATTTGCTTATCGGGAACAAAAGGAGAGGGGGAGGGGGGCTGGATGAGGTAATTTGTCGGTAGTAGATTGTTGAAGGTAGGAGTGATTGTGGAAATGACCAATGAATTAGTGAGAGAGTAAGAGTAGATTTGAGTAGATTAATTAAGTAAGGTTTATTTGGCTAAGTGGGTAGATGAAGGTAGATGTCAACTGACGGGGAAGGTTGCTCTTTTTCATTATTTTCCCTCTTTCTCTCACGTTTCTTGTTTCTCAAATCTACTTTTGTTATCTTTCTGTTTCTCTTTTTCCTCCCCTCCTTGCTTGTGTCTTCCCATTTTTTTCTTCTTCCTTTTTTCGTCCTCCTCTGCTCCCTATTCACTTTTCACTAGTTCTTCTTCCTTCCACTTTCTTTATCACCTCCTTTTCTTCTTCCTCTTCCATCTTCACCACTTCCTTCCCTCTTCCCTCTTTATCACGTCCTCTTCCTCTCCTTTTTATTCCTCCCTTCGTTTATTCTTCCTTTTTCTTTACATCTCCCTTCCCTTTTCCTTTTACTCATCACTTATGAGTTCCTCTCCTACATCTTCTTTCTCTCCCCTTCTTATATCCATTTTTCCTTATTATCCTTCCCTTCCTTATTCCCTCTCTACGCCTCACTTCTTCCCTTCCTTCTCCCCCTTTTATCCATCTCTCCATCTCCTTCCACGTTTCTCCCCTCTCTCCATTCTTCCCTACTTTCCTCCCTCTTTCTCCCTCTCTTCCTTCTCCCTCTTTCTCCCTCTCTTCCTCTTCCCGTCTTTCTCCCTCTCTTCTTTCCTCCTTCACTTTATCACTCTCCATTCTCGCCGGTACAATTTCCGTTCTCTCTCTTCTCGCCTCTCCGTCTCATCTCCCTCTTTATCTCTTTATCCCTTCTAACCCTTCTTCATACTCCTTTCACCTTTCTTCTTCTCTCTTCTCTCTTTATCACCTACTTCCTCCATCCCTTCTTATCTTTATCCCTCCTTTCCTCCTTCCTTCTTCGCTCTTCCCTTTTCCTTTCCTCTTTATCATCACCTTCCTTCTTCCATCTTCATCCCTCACTTCCTTTTTCCTTTCTTTATCATCACTTCCCCCCTTCCTTATTTAATCTTTACTTCCTTTTTCTCTTCTTTATCACCCCTTCTTCCTTCCTTATCTGATCCTTACTTCCTCTTTCTCTTTTTTTATCATCCCCTTCTTCCTTCCCTCTTTATCCCTCCTTCCCCCCTTCCTTCCTCCTTCCTCCTTCCTTAAGGCCCAGCAAATCCTAAAACCGCAGATCGCGCTTTAAGATCACATTTTATCTAGGCGCTGTTATTTTTTTTTTTCTTCTTCTTCTTCTTCTTCCCCTTCCCCTTTCCTTCCTTTCTTCTCTTCTCCTTCATTTTCTCCTTCTTCTTTTTTTTTTTAATTGTTCTTTTTCATTTTTGTTTTCGTGTTTTTTTTATTTTCTTTGTTTTCTTCTTCTTCTTTCCCTTCCTCTTTCCTTCCTTTCTTCTCTTCTTCTTCCTTTTCTCCTTCTTCTTTTTTTTTTTATTGTTCTTTTTAATTTGTGTTTTCGTGTTTTTGTTTTGTTTTTTCTTTTCTTCTATTTCGTTTTCGTTTTTTTTTTCTCTCTTCTTCTTCTTCTTTTTCTTCCGTATTTTCTCCTCTTCCTTCATCATCATGAGGGTGATAGTGATGACGGTGATTATCCTCATTATCTTCCTCTCTTCCGCCTCCTTCTCCTCATACGTCGTCTTCCTCCTCCTCCTCCTCCTCCTCCACTTTCACTTCCTCCTCTTCTTCCTCTTCCTTCTCCTCTTGCTCCTTCTCTTCCTCTTCTTCTTCCTCCTTCTCTCTTTCCTCTTGTTTTTCCTCCTTCTCTCTTTCCTTTTGCTCTTTCTCTTTTTCCTCTTCCTCTTCCTCCACTTCTATCTTTTATTTTTTATTTTTTTGTTTATGTTTTTCTTTACGTTTTTATTTAATGTTTATTTGTTTATGTTTTTATTTACGCTTTTATTTATTTTATTTATTTATTTTTATGTTTTTATCGGCGCTAGACAGAAATAATGAAGATAGAGTAATGAAGGTAGATAATGATGATAATTATAATTGTAAGTAGGATTAAATAAGAACAGTAATAACAAAATAGACAACAAAAAAACACTAAAACAAATACAAACCACAGAAAAAGTTACAACAACAATCGCAATTATTGATAAGGATGCTGGTAATTGACAGTGGTAATGGTTATGATGATGACGGTGGTGAGGATGATAATGATAATGATAATAACGGTATCAATTATAATGATGATGATGAGAGTAATATGAATAAATGAACAGAAAAGAATGTATATATTCATATATAAAACCCCGCCCCCACCACACACCCATAATGAATATTATATAACACATTCATTTCTACAATACAGTACGCTAATCCCTAATTTGGGTGATAAACGTGTATCTTTGACTTACCTCAAACCACGATTTTTAATCCCAAATCCTGCAAGTAGGAATAATTTTGCTGTCTTAGTCCAGACCAGATTATCCTGAAATGGATGTATCCCTCCTACGAAAAGGTTTTGCGCGAGGTTTCTTACTAGAAATCCAGGTCGGTCCCATCCCTACCATATGCGTTTATGCGAGTACTAACTCAGAGTAGAGTAAAACTTTTATAATGAAAAATTGATGAGAATTAAATTTATATATCTCTTAAACAAGATGACCGTTTTAATTTCGTTTTGTTTACAATGTTATGACGTTGGTTAACGTCGATGGTATTTGCGTTGGCTGTCGTTCTATCTTCTCGAGAAATTTCACCCCATAACGGATTTCATCGATTATCTGTCGATTGGATATACCATTATTATCATTATCTATTTCTTGGTCATATATCCACACTATATCGAGTTACTCATGTATCATACTTATTTCAAGTTCCCGTTCTCATAGATATGTTTATTATTATTTTATTTACAATTAATATTATTTATTGATCACTTTATTATTAGTATTATTACTATTGAATAATAAGAAATAATAATAAATATTAAAGATAATTCGAATTATTATTATTATAATTGTATTGGGTATTTATAATTATTATAATATATTTTATGATATACATAAATATATTATTATTATTATTATTATTATCATTATCATTTTTCCAGGGACAGCTTTCTGATTCTCGATTTTGGTGCAGCGAAGAAAACCCTTCCCTTTTTGTCTGCATGAGTTGGCTGCACTCTCATCTCCGTGAACTCTCGTTTCCTGACCTAAGTTCCCCTTTGTATAACTAACTCCAGTTTTCAATGCGCAGGATGTCTCAAATTCCTCACTTAATATAAATAAAGTTCAGATGAGAGGATAAAGCGATTTCTTTTTTAAATCTAGATATTACGAGATGTCACGGTGAGAGAGACTGGTTTGACGAACTACACGATTGCATTGTGGCATCAGCACAATAACCTTTAAGTGCAACACCTGTAGAATGATTCTTCCCTGAATTCTGAAAAGCGGAGAAAGCCTTCCTTATATTTATCTATTTTCGGAAACTAATTCGGCTCGTGACGTACCGTATGTTCCCTAATTATTAGGCACTAGCTGTAAAGTTCATAAGAAGGATTATAGTCCTCTATAAGCAACCTTTTGTCTCTGCGTTAGTATTTTTCCCTTTCGCGGGAGGAAAAAGAATAATATGAGGCTTCTGAAGCTTCGGATGATTCGTTTTCAGTCTCGTTTTCATCTTCGAAACCAAATTCAGGAAAGGAACAGTCATTTATGGTCAGTTTATATACCAGTGTTTCATCCAGCTGTAACACTGATTCCGCGATCACATTTGTTCATTGAATGCTACAGAGTAATGATAATGATAATGTTATTAATAGTAATAGTTATAGTAACAATGATGATGATGATAATGACGATGACGATGATGATGATATTGATGATGATGACGATGGTAATGATGATGATGATAATACAGACTGCTTAAATAATAACAGGACAAACAACAACAACAACAAACAATGTTAATGATAAAAAAAAAATTTATAAATTTTCAAAAAAATTAAATTTAATAATAATAATAGTAATTATAGATGTTTCAAAAAAAAAGTCAATTAAAATGATTAAACACACACACACACACACACACACACACACACACAACACACACACACACAGCACACACACACACACCACACACATGGATTAGATCACACATACACATATATATATATATATACAAACATAACATATGAGAGAGAAAGAGAGATAGATAGATAGATAGATAGATAGATAGAATAGTAGATAGATAGATAGAGATAGAGAGAGAGATAGAGATGTAGTAGAATGGGAAGGCAAAATGAGAGGGAATGAGGAGGGAGGATTGAGTAGAAAAGGAGGTGGAGTATTAGCGTGTTGACGGCAGGATTAGAAGAAGGAAGGATAAAAGGAATGAGAAGGATGAATGATTATAAAGATGAGAGGAGTGGGAAGGATAAAGGAGGGATGAAAGAGAAGAGCATAACACATTGATAGAAATTTTGTGCAGGGCTCCAAGAGGAATATGGAGAAAACGCTTATGAGGATGTGGAAGTATAAATAGGACGATATGAGGAGGACGAGGAGGTGAAGAGAGAAGGAGGAAGAAGAGTATAGGGAGAAGGTATATGGATAAGGAGTGGAGGAAGGAGAATGAGGAGAGGAAGAGGAGAAAGGGAAATGAGAAAGAGAAGAGGAGAAAGAGTGAGGAGGAGAAAAGGACAGAGGGTAATCTTATAAAGATGAGGAGGATAAATAGTGCTTATCTCTCCAAATCTTAGGAGAGGAATTGGTGGGTGGGAGCAAGGCGGTAAGCCCTGTCGCAACCACTTGACTTGTATACGAATTTCGTTTCGTGAATAGCAATCCTGGGCAGCGTTTGTTGTGCGACGCCGTCCATTTCTACATCTGTCTTACGCCTCCTTTTCGATCCGCTTTCATTTCAGTTTGCGGCGCTTCGTTCCCAAATCTCCGCTTTTTTTTTTTTTTTTTTTTTTTTTTCTTTTTTTTAATGCTGGTCTAAAGAGTTTCCCTCTCTATGAGGTCTGTTTTGTATTAATGTATTATGTGTGTTATCTCTCTCACTCTCTCTCTCTCCTCCACTTCTCTTCCTCTGTCTTATCTCTCTTCTCACTCACGTCTCTTCTTCACACACACGACACAAATGTGATGTGTTTGTGTGTAAAATATATATAAACTCGTATATATGTATAAATACGAGATATATATATAAACATATATATATATTAGTAATAAATATATTATGATATTATATATTATATACACATTATACATATGTTGTTTAATGTGCATATATATATTTATATATATATAAAAAAAAATATATATATTACATATAGAAATAATGTATTATTAAAATATAACATATAGCAATCAATGAAACACAGCGACACACACACACATACAACACACACACACACGTTTGGATTATGTTTGTATACATATATATATATCTATATATTTATATATGGATAAGTTAATATTGTTAAAGTCTCAATCTATATGCTATAGATATTCATCTATAAATATACGTAAATATAAATAAATAAATATATAAATATATAAATAAATATATAAATATATAAAAATAAATATATAAATATATAAATAAATATATAAATATATAAATATATAAATATATAAATAAATATATAAATATATATATACATATATATATATATATATATATATGTATATATATATATATATATATATATATATATATATATATATATATATATATATATATATGCACATATATGCTCACATGTATGTATCCATATTGCATCCAATATATATATATATATATATATATATATATATATATATATATATATATATATTCTTAGATGCGTCAAGAGACGCATTCAAATTTAGATAAAGAAATCAGCAGAAAATGAAAGAGAAGGCCAAGAAACCATAAATAAAGATACACAACTCAGAATATTAAAGCATGAAATACATACCGTCTCGTATAAAACCCTAAGGAAACCTCTTTTTTTCTTATAAAAGGAAACTGTACAATTTTGTTCATGCAAGTCCTTGAACTGCCTTTTAAATCAAGACAACGGCACAGACCTCCCCGCTGTTCCACGCACCGCAGGGGCTTAAGGTCGAAAATCCCTCTTGACGGCGCAGGGATGAACGTCCTTACCGCCCTCAGAGGGATAGCCCTGCCTTCCCCTCCCCGTTCCTTTAAAGATGGCGGCTCCCTCTCCTCCCTCCCTTCTCCTCCAACTTTCCCGCTCCGAAATCCGATGGAGAAATTCTGTGCAAGCAGTTGGAAGTAGGAGGAAGGGAGGGAGGGAGGTGGAGGGAGGATGTGGAAGAGGAGGGGGGAGTAAAAAAAGCGAGAAATTGCGAGAAATTACAGGTTTCCTTGGATATACTCCGTCGTTCCGGCAGTGCGTTCGCGTATTTGGCGTGACATGTATGCGGGGCCGTTCGTGTAGCGCGGGGGATTCATCCGGGTAGATTTTTCCCTCCAATTCTTTTTTTTTTTTTCTTTCCTTTTTTTTTTAGGTTATTTCTTTGGCCTTTTTTTTTTCTTCTTCTT
>NC_061841.1:8676826-8678435 GCF_019202785.1 Penaeus chinensis
TACTAATGATGATAATTAATAATAATAATGATACAATATATGATAATGCTAATTATATAAATATATAAATTGATAGATCGATAGATGTTAGTGAGGATGTGTGTGTCTATCCCCAAGCGTTGTTGGTGTGTGATAATAATAATATAATATTAATGATAGTTATAACAATAGCATTTATAATAATAATAATAATAATAATAATAATAATAATAATAATAATAATAATAATAACAATAATTATAATAAAAACTACTACTACTACAACTAAGGATAATAATAGCAATTATGAAGATAATAATAATAAAAATAAAAATCATAACAATGATAATAATTGTAATTATGATAATAGCTATATTGATTATGACAAGGATAATAATAAAATAATAATGATAATAATAATGATAATGATAATAACAATAACAGTGATATTTATTATGTTGATAACATTAATAAAAACAGAAATAATGATAATAATAATAAAAAATGATAATGATAATAATAATAGTAATAATAATAATAATAATAATAATAATAATAATAATAATGATAATAATAATGATAATAATAATGATGATAATAATAATGATTATTATTATTATTATTATTAAAATTATTATTAATATAATAGTAATAACAATGATAATAATAATAATAGTGATAGTAGTAAAATAATAGTAATAATAATAATAATGATGATACTAATAATAATAGTAATAATAGTAAATATGATAATAACAATAATAATAAATATATAATAATCATAATAACAGTAATGTTAGTAATAATAATGATAATAGTAGTAATAATGTTAATGGTAATGATGATAATGATAACAAATACGATAATGAGGATAATAATGCTTATATTAGTGGTCGTGATGATGATGGTAATGATAGTGATGATAATAACGATGATAATGGTAGTGGTGACAATAATATGAAGAAATAATGATGGTGATAATAACTACAAACATAGTAATGAGTATAACATTATGAACACTAATACCAATATTATATATAATAATGATAATAGTTATAGTATTGATGATAACGATAATTATAGCAATTATATTGATTGCAATCAGAATAAAAATTATAATAATAATAACAACAACAATGATGGTAAGAACAACAATAATGATATGATAATTACAATAGTAATAATTATAATACTAGTAACAATAACAATGATAATAATGATAATACTAATGATAATAATAATAATGATGATAATAATAATAATAATGATAACAATAATGATAATGATAATAATAATAAATATATAAGTAATAACAACGACAACAACAATAATGATAATGATAATAATAATAATAATGATGATAATAATGATAATAACAATAATAATAATAATGATAATTAAAAAAATAATAATAAATAATAATAATGATACTACTACTACTACTACTCCTACTACTACTATTTACTACTTATACTATACTACTAATAATAATAAAAATAATGATAGCAATAATTATAATATCAATAGAAATAATGATATTGAAAATATTGATAATGATAATCGAAATAACATAAATGATTGTAGTAACAATAATGATATACTAACGAAAGGTTCAAGAGAATGATAATGA
>NC_061841.1:8678535-8693535 GCF_019202785.1 Penaeus chinensis
CTCCTCCTCCTCTTCCTCCTCCCTCTCCTCTTTCCCCCTCCTCTTCCTCCTCCTCCTCCTCCCTCTCATCTCCCACCCCCCCTCCTCCTCCTCCTCCCTTTCCTCTTTCCCCCTCCTCCTCCCCCCCCTCCTCCTCCCCCCCCCTCCTCCTCCTCCTCCTCCCCCTCCTCTTTCCCCCTCCCCCTCCTCCCCCTCCTCTTTCCCCCCCCCTCCTCCTCCTCCTCCTCCCTCTCCTCTTTCCCCCCCTCCTCCTCCCCCTCCTCTTTCCCCCCCCCCTCCTCCTCCTCCTCCTCCCTCTCCTCTTTCCCCCCCTCCTCCTCCCCCTCCTCTTTCCCCCCCCTCCTCCCCCTCCTCTTTCCCCCTCCTCCTCCTCCCCCTCCTCTTTCCCCCCCCCTCCTCCTCCTCCTCCTCCTCCCCCTCCTCTTTCCCCCCCCCTCCTCCTCCTCCCCCTCCTCTTTCCCCCTCCTCCTCCTCCCTCTCCTCTTTCCCCCCCCTCCTCCTCCTCCTCCTCGTCCTCCCTCTCATCTCCCCCCCCCCTCCTCCTCCTCCTCCCTCTCCTCTTTCCCCCCCTCCTCCTCCTCCTCCCTCTCCTCTTTCCCCCCCCTCCTCCCCTCCTCTTTCCCCCTCCTCCTCCTCCCTCTCCTCTTTCCCCCCCCCTCCTCCTCCTCCTCCTCGTCCTCCCTCTCATCTCCCCCCCCCCCTCCTCCTCCTCCTCCCTCTCCTCTTTCCCCCCCTCCTCCTCCTCCTCCCCCTCCTCTTTCCCCCCCTCCTCCCCCTCCTCTTTCCCCCTCCCCCTCCTCCCCCACCTCTTTCCCCCCCCCCCTCCACCTCCTCCTCCTCCTCCCCCTCCTCTTTCCCCCTCCTCCTCCTCCTCTCCCTCCTCTTTCCCCCCTTCCTCCTCCCCCCTCCTCATCCTCATCCTTCTCCTCCCCCTCCTCCTCCTCCTCCTCCCCCTCCTCCTCCTCCCCCTCCTCCTCCTCCCCCTCCTCCTCCTCTTCCCCCCCCCCCCTCCTCTTTCCTTTTTTTATCTCTTTTTTCTATTTTATTTCTATTTATTCCCTCCTTTTCCAATTGCATTATCATCAACATTCTTTCCTTCCTGAGCTTCCACTACTAAAAAAAAAATACTAATAATTCGAATTTTTCCTATCCTTATTTTTAATGCTGTTTTCCACCTTATCTTTATCAGTGAGACCATTATCTTTTTATTTTTTTTGTAATTATTATTTTTTTTATTATATTTTCTTATTCTTATTTCTTTTCCTTATTTCTTATTTTCTTATTCTTATATATTTAACTTATTTTTTATTTTCTTATTCTTATTTCTTTTCCTTATTTCTTATTTTCTTGTATTTCTTATTTCATTTTTATGTCATAAGCACCATCATCATTAGATAATTATTCGATAATCAAAAGCAAAAATTATTAGCAAAATTATCATTATCATTATTACTCTTGTTATTAATCTTTAATATTGTTATCATCATGAACTTGATTTTTTTATTGTCATTAGAAGGAATATTAGAATTAGATTTTTTTATAAATATATAATGAATATAATGATGATGATACTGAATATGATAATGATATTGTAAATATTGATGACAATAATAACAAAAGTAATAATAATAATAACAATAACAATAATAATAGTGATAATATTAATGATGTCATAGTAAAAATAATAATACTAATGAAATGAAATAACAATATTCATATTAACAATAATAATAACAATAATACTAATAATTATGATAATAAAAAGACAGTAGTAGTAGTAGTGGTAATAATAATAATAATAATAATAATAATAATATAAACAGTAATACTAAAAATAATTATAATAATAATAACAATAACAATATCAACGGTATTAATTACAATAATAATAAAAATAACAACAACAACAACAACAACAACAACAACAATAATGATAATAATGATAATAGTAAAAATAATAAATACAATAATAATAATAACAATGATCAAAGCAATAATTACGATAATAATATTACTACTGATAAAAACAATGACGATTATGATAATAATGATAATAATGATAATGACAATAAAATATTGCAAATAATACTAAAACGAATGATAAAATGATAATAATGATAATAATAATAACAAATATACAACTACTAATGCTTGCAATATGACAATGATGATGATAATGATATTAAGATAACAATAATGATAGTAATAATGATGTAGTGATTATGATAATGAATTAATGATCATACTAGTAAAGAAAATAATAATAATAGTGACAACCACAACAATATTTTGAAAGCATTATCAATGATAATAATGTTGAGAATTTTAATAAGAATGGTAATGATAATTTTGAAAGCCATGATGATAATGACAATATTATTATTACTAATGATGGTCATAATAATAACAGTGATGATGCTGATCATAATAACAATAATGATTATAATAGTAGTAGTAGTAGTAATAATGATAATAATAATAATGATAATATTAATAATATTATATTTTAATGATAACAGCAACAACAATGACAACAACAACAAAAATAATAATAATAATGATAATAATAATAATAATATAAACAATAATAATAATAATAATAATGACAATAATGAAGGCGCCAGTTAATATGATAATAATTCTAATAATTCTAATAATAATAATAATAATAAAAATAACAATAATAATAATAATAATTCTAGTAATAATAATAATATTAGCAATAATGATTATGATATTAAAACTATTAACAACATCAACAACAATAATAATAATGATAATAATAACAATAATAATAATATGATATTAATAATAATGATAATAATAATAGTAATAATAGTAATGATAATGATAATAGTAATGATAATAATGATGATGATAATAATAATAGTAATAATAATAATAGTAAAAATAATAATGATAATAATGATAATAATAATAATTATTATTATTATTCACAAGTCGTTATTATCATGATTGTAATAACTATCTTTTAGCAGCATCATCATACTTATTATTACGTTGATTTTCATAATTTTCATTATTATCATTATTGTTATTATTATTGTTTTTATAATTATTATTAGTTTATCCTTATCCTTATCTTTGCCATAAAAGTTATTATTATTATTATTATTATTATTATTATTATTATTATTATCATTATTATTGTTACTATTATCATTGTTAATATCATTATCATTATTATTACTATCATTATTATTATATTATTATTATTATTATTATCATTATTATTATTATTATTATTATTATTATTATTATTATTATCATCATCATCATCATTATTATTATCCTCATCATCATCATTGTTATTATTATAGTTATTCTCATTATTGCAATTATTTTTCTTATTGCTGTTGTCATTATAACTAGTAATATTACTGTAATATTTTTGCCATTACATTTATTGTTATGATTATTATCATTGTTGTTATTATTATCATTGTTGTTATTATTATCATTTTTAGTTATTATTGTTATAATTATTATCATTATCAATATCATCAATATCACTATTATTATTATTATTTTTAGTATCATTATTTTTATTATTATCATCTTTATTATAATTACCATAATTTTATTAGCATTATTATTATCATTATTATTACTATTATTGTTATTAATAATAATAATATTATTATTATTATTATTATCATTATTATTATTATTATATATTTGAGATCATTATCTTCATTATTGCTAATATTACACTTATGATTACTATCAATATCATTATCGTTATCATTAACATTTTAATTCTCATCATTATTACCATTATTATCATCACCATTATCATTATAATTGTTGTCAATATTTTTTTTTTTTTTCATTATTAACATTATTTTCGTTATCGTTACTTTTATTATGTCATCATACATTAATATTCCTATTGTTATTGTTATTATCTTAATTACCATAATTGATATTTTTGTTGATACTTATATCATGACGGTCATTATATCCATCTTTGTCATTATTATTGCTATTGCTATAAATATCCTCTCATGTTAGCATTCTTATTCATACAATTTATTGTAACATTATTGTTTTTTTGTTATAATTATCATTATTATTGTTATTATAATTATTATCATTCTTGTTCTTATTACCTTCATTGTTATAATCATTAATATTATCATTATTATTATAGTTATTATTATAGTTATTATCATTATTATCATTATTATTATTATTACTACTATTATTATTATTATTATTATTATTATTATTATTACTATTATATCATCATCATTATTATTATTATCACTATTATATCATCATTATTATTATTATTATTATTATTATTATTATTATTATTATTATTATTATTATTATTATCATTATTGTTGTTGTTGTTGTTGTTATCATTACTATCACTATTATCATTGTTATCATAACCATCTTTTTACTATTTCTAGATTTTTTGTCATTATCAGTAACATTACTGTTATTATTACCATTATTATCATTATGACATTATTATTACTATTTTACTATCATTACTGACATCATTACTATCATTAATATTGCTCCTTTTAATATCATTGCTATCATTATCAATGTTGTTCTCATTAATCATCATTATTATATTAATGGTTATTATTATTAATATCATCATTATTACTATTATTAATATTGTTATTGTTCTTATCATTATAACGGTTACTATCATCATTATTATTATAATTACATTCATAATGAATTTAACATTATTACTGGCAGTATAATCTATATAAATCTGTATATTTTATAACAAGGGTAAAGTAATAATAGTAATGATAATAATAATCATCATTATTATTGTTGTCCTTGTAATTGTTGTTATTATTTATATCATCCTCATTATTATTATTATTGTTATCATTATTATTGTTATCATTATTATTGTTGTTATTATTATTATCATTATTATTGTTGTTGTTATTATTATTACTAATATCATTACCATCATTACTATCAAAATAATATTGATAATAATAATAATAATTATAATAAAACTATAATAATGATAATAATAATAATGATAATGATGCTAATGTTAATAATAACAGCAGCAATAACAACAATAATGTTAATAATAGTAATAACAATAATAATAATAATAAATTAATAATAATAATGATAGTAATAATAAAGATATCCATAATAAAGATATTAGATATAATAACAATAACAATTAATAATAGTTATAATAATAATAACAATGATAATCATGATAATAATAATAATAATAGTAATAATGATAATAATAAAATAATAATAACCATAATAATGATAATGATAGTAATGATATTGATATTAATGATAGTAATTAATAACATCGGTAATAATAGTAATGATTATACAAATTATAATGATAATAACAATAATGATGATAATGATAATATATATATATATATAATAGACATAGAACTGGTAATAATAATCATAATAGCAACAGCAATATATCATGACACTAATAATACTAGTAATGACAATGATAATGATAACATTTTTATATTTACTATCATTATCATTGTTACTATTATTATACTTATTGTTATTTTCATAATCATTGTTATCCTAATCATGATCGTCATCATTATTATCATTTTATCATTATATTTATTATTGTTATCATTATCACTATTGATATTGTCATTATTATCATTATTATTATTATTATTATCAGCATTATTATTATTATTATTATTATTATTATTATTATTATTATTATTATTATTATCATTATTATCAGCATTATTATTATTATTATTATTATTATTATTATTATCATTATTATTATTATTATTATTATTATTAGCATTATTATTGGTATTATTATCCGTGTCATTATTATTATTTTTGTTGTTTTTATTGTTGTTGTTCCTTTTATTATTTCCATTTCAGTTTTATCATAATTGTTATAGTTATCATATCTATTATCATTATAATTATTACTGATATTAGAGTTTATCATTATGCTCCCCCTCCCCCCTCCTTCCCCAATTGCAACCTCTTCCCCTCCCCTTCCCCCTTCCCCTCCCCCTCCTTCCCCTATTGCAACCTCTTCCCCTCCACCCTCCTTCCCCTATTGCAACCTCTTCCCCTCCCCTTCCCCCTTCCCCTCCCCCTCCTTCCCCTATTGCAACCTCTTCCCCTCCACCCTCCTTCCCCTATTGCAACCTCTTCCCCTCCCCTTCCCCCTTCCCCTCCCCCCTCCTTCCCCTATTGCAACCTCTTCCCCTCCACCCTCCTTCCCCTATTGCAACCTCTTCCCCTCCCCTTCCCCCTTCCCCTCCCCCCTCCTTCCCCTATTGCAACCTTTTCCCCTCCCCTTCCCCCTTCCCCTCCACCCTCCTTCCCCTATTGCAACCTCTTCCCCTCCCCTTCCCCCTTCCCCTCCCCTTCCCCCTTCCCCTCCCCCCTCCTTCCCCTATTGCAACCTCTTACCCTCCCCCCTACTGCTCCCCCTCCCCCCTCCTTCCCCTATTGCAACCTCTTCCCCTCCACCCTCCTTCCCCTATTGCAACCTCTTCCCCTCCCCTTCCCCCTTCCCCTCCCCCTCCTTCCCCTATTGCAACCTCTTCCCCTCCACCCTCCTTCCCCTATTGCAACCTCTTCCCCTCCCCTTCCCCCTTCCCCTCCCCCCTCCTTAGCCAATTGCAACCTCTTCCCCTCCCCTTCCCCCTTCCCCTCCCCCCTCCTTCCCCAATTGCAACCTCTTCCCCTCCCCTTCCCCCTTCCCCTCCCCCCTCCTTCCCCAATTGCAACCTCTTCCCCTCCCCTTCCCCCTTCCCCTCCCCCCTCCTTCCCCAATTGCAACCTCTTACCCTCCCCCCTACTGCTCCCCCTCCCCCCTCCTTCCCCAATTGCAACCTCTTCCCCTCCCCTTCCCCCTTGCCCTCCCCCCTCCTTCCCCAATTGCAACCTCTTCCCCTCCCCTTCCCCCTTCCCCTCCCCCCTCCTTCCCCTATTGCAACCTCTTACCCTCCCCCCTACTGCTCACCCCCCCCCCCCCTTCCCCAATTGCAACCTCTTCCCCTCCCCTTCCCCCTTCCCCTCCCCCCTCCTTCCCCAATTGCAACCTCTTCCCCTCCCCTTCCCCCTTCCCCTCCCCCCTCCTTCCCCTATTGCAACCTCTTCCCCTCCCCTTCCCCCTTCCCCTCCCCCCTCCTTCCCCAATTGCAACCTCTTCCCCTCCCCTTCCCCCTTCCCCTCCCCCCTCCTTCCTTAATTGCAACCTCTTACCCTCCCCTTCCCCCTTCCCCTCCCCCCCCCTTCCCCAATTGCAACCTCTTACCCTCCCCCCTACTGCTCCCCCTCCCCCCTCCTTCCCCAATTGCAACCTCTTCCCCTCCCCTTCCCCCTTGCCCTCCCCCCTCCTTCCCCAATTGCAACCTCTTACCCTCCCCCCTACTGCTCACCCTCCCCCCTCCTTCCCCAATTGCAACCTCTTCCCCTCCCCTTCCCCCTTCCCCTCCCCCCTCCTTCCCCAATTGCAACCTCTTCCCCTCCCCTTCCCCCTTCCCCTCCCCCCTCCTTCCCCAATTGCAACCTCTTCCCCTCCCCTTCCCCCTTCCCCTCCCCCCTCCTTCCCCAATTGCAACCTCTTCCCCTCCCCTTCCCCCTTCCCCTCCCCCCTCCTTCCTTAATTGCAACCTCTTACCCTCCCCTTCCCCCTTCCCCCCCCCCCTCCTTCCCCAATTGCAACCTCTTACCCTCCCCCCTACTGCTCACCCTCCCCCCTCCTTCCCCAATTGCAACCTCTTCCCCTCCCCTTCCCCCTTCCCCTCCCCCCTCCTTCCCCAATTGCACCCTCTTCCCCTCCCCTTCCCCCTTGCCCTCCCCCCTCCTTCCCCTATTGCAACCTCTTACCCTCCCCCCTACTGCTCCCCCCCCCCCCTCCTTCCCCAATTGCAACCTCTTCCCCTCCCCTTCCCCCTTGCCCTCCCCCCTCCTTCCCCAATTGCAACCTCTTCCCCTCCCCTTCCCCCTTCCCCTCCCCCCTCCTTCCCCAATTGCAACCTCTTCCCCTCCCCTTCCCCCTTCCCCTCCCCCCTCCTTCCCCAATTGCAACCTCTTACCCTCCCCCCTACTGCTCACCCTCCCCCCTCCTTCCCCAATTGCAACCTCTTCCCCTCCCCTTCCCCCTTCCCCTCCCCCCTCCTTCCCCAATTGCAACCTCTTCCCCTCCCCTTCCCCCTTCCCCTCCCCCCTCCTTCCCCAATTGCAACCTCTTCCCCTCCCCTTCCCCCTTCCCCTCCCCCCTCCTTCCCCTATTGCAACCTCTTCCCCTCCCCTTCCCCCTTCCCCTCCCCCCTCCTTCCCCAATTGCAACCTCTTCCCCTCCCCTTCCCCCTACCCCTCCCCCCTCCTTCCCCAATTGCAACCTCTTCCCCTCCCCTTCCCCCTTCCCCTCCCCCCTCCTTCCCCAATTGCAACCTCTTACCCTCCCCCCTCCTGCTCCCCCTCCCCCCTCCTTCCCCAATTGCAACCTCTTCCCCTCCCCTTCCCCCTTGCCCTCCCCCCTCCTTCCCCAATTGCAACCTCTTACCCTCCCCCCTACTGCTCACCCTCCCCCCTCCTTCCCCAATTGCAACCTCTTCCCCTCCCCTTCCCCCTTCCCCTCCCCCTCCTTTCCCTATTGCAACCTCTTCCCCTCCCCTTCCCCCTTCCCCTCCCCCTCCTTCCCCTATTGCAACCTCTTACCCTCCCCCCTACTGCTCCCCCCTCCCCCCCTCCTTCCCCTATTGCAACCTTTTAATCTGTATCATTATCATTGCTACTTCCATATTATTGTTATTACTAATATTATGTTCATCATCATTTACTCTCTGCATGATTATTGGTACTATTATTATCATTAATGTTATTTTCATCATTATTGTTATCATCATTATTTTTTATATCATTATTGTTATTATTGTTATTATTTTATTATTGTTATTATCATTATTGTTATTATTATTATTATCATCATCATTATAATCATTATTGTTATTATCATCATCATTACAGTTATCATTACTATTATCGTTGTTATCATTATTGTTATTATTATCCTTATATCATTGTTATCATTATTATCCTTATCATTATCATTATCATTATTAGTATTAATATTAGTTCTGTTATTACCCATATTATTGTCATCATTATAATCCTTATTGTTTACCTTTATTATTATCATTATTATTATCACTATTATCTTCATTATTATCATCATCATCTTCGTTACTATTTTCATGATTACCATTATTGTTGTTATGATTATTGTTATCATTTTCATTATTATCATTATCATTATTATCGTTACTATAATTTTCACCATCATTATCATTGCTATCGTTATCATTATCGTTATTGCATCACTATCATAACTATCATTATCTTCATCTTCATCATTATCATTATCATTATCTTTATCATAATCATCATTACTACTTTTATCACTCTTTGTATCAATATTATCATTATCATTATTATTGTTACAATTATGATTTTATCAATTCTACTATTAATAATACCACCACTTCTATTCTTATTCTTATTCTTATAAATAATATAATATTATATATATATTTATATATATATATATATAGATAGATAGATGGATATATAGATATATATGTGTGTGTGTGTGTGTGTGTGGGTATGTGTGTCTATATATATATATATATATATATATATATATATATATATATATACATACATATCGTAAATGTAAAACATTTTCCAGTGTTTTGTACTATTCTTTCAACATTCTTTGGAAACAAGAAGCAGAATTAAGAATGCAAAGGAAAGGAGAATGTGAAGATTATAAATAAAGATCATATTTTCTCTCCTTTTTAAGCTTCATTTACAAACAGGATGAGAAGGGGGGAGGGGGGGAGGGAAAGGGAGAGGGTAGAAGGGGAGGATGGAAATGGGGAGGGGGGGGGAAGAGGAAAGGGAATAGGGGAAGAGGTTGCAATAGGGAAAGGAGGTGGGAGGGGGAGCAGTAGGGAGAGGGGGAGGGTGCAATAGGGGAAGGAGGGGGGGAGGGGGGAGTAGTAGGGGGGAGGGGAAGAGGTTGCAATAGGGGAAGGAGGGGGGAGGGGAAGGGGGAAGGGGAGGGTAAGAGGTTGCAATAGGGGAAGGAGGGGGAGGGGGAGCAGCAGGGGGGAGAGGAAGAGGTTGCAATAGGGGAAGGAGGGGGGAGCGGGGAGGGGGAGCAGTAGGGGGGAGGGGAAGAGGTTGCAATAAGGGAAGGAGGGGGAGGGGGAGGGGGAGCAGTAGGGGGGAGGGGAAGATGTTGCAATAAGGGAAGGAGGGGGAGGGGGGAGGGGGAGCAGTAGGGGGGAGGGGAAGAGGTTGCAATAAGGGAAGGAGGGGGGGGGGGAGGGGGAGGAGGAGGGGGGAGGGGAAGAGGGTGAAAGAAGGGAAGGAGGGGGGAGGTGGGGAGGGGGAGCAGTAGGGGGGAGGGGAAGAGGTTGCAATAGGGGAAGGAGGGGGGAGGGGGAGCAGTAGGAGGGAGGGGAAGAGGTTGCAATAGGGGAAGGAGAGAAGAGGGGGAAGGGGGGAGGGGGTAGCAAGACGAGCGAACATGACAAAAATAAATCAAGCCGCCTTATTTGGTGCACAGCTTACATTCCTGCGGCGGCCACAGCCCTCGGCCACGGAGAACAGCAGAAGCGGCCGCAGCGGGAGGGGCAGGGGGGGTGGGGGGGAAGGGGGGGCGAGGGGGGAGGGGGGGGCTATGGGGAAAAGGGAAGGAGGGAAGGGAGAGGAGAGAAGAGAGGAGAAGAGGAGATGGGGGAAAGGGAAGGAGGGAAGGAAGGGGGGGGGGGGGGGAAGGGAGAGGAGAGACGAAAGGAGAGTAGATGGGGAAGAGGGAAGGAGAGAAGGAAGGAAGGAAGGAAGGGGGTGGAGAGAAGAGAGAAAGAGAGGACGAAAAAGGGGGAAAGGAAAGGAGGACAGGAAGAGAAGGAGGTGAGAAGGGAAAAGTGGAGAGAAGAGAAAGAGAATCAGAGATGGGGAAAAGAAAAGAAGAAATTGAAAGAAGGGGAAGCGAGGGACAGATATAGGAGAGAGAAGGCAACAAGATTAGAAAAGAATGGCTCAAAAGAAAAAAAAAAAAAAAAAAAAAACAGAAAGAAAATAAAAAAAAGACGGAGAAGTAGAAAACAAATAAAAGGGAAAATGAGATGATGGAGAAAGAGAGGGAAAATAAGATAGAAGAAAAGGGGAAAGGGGAGGACGGAGAAGAATGAGGGGAATAGAAGAAGAGGAAGAGGGGGGAAGGAGGGGAATAAAGAGGAAGAGCAAGGATGGGGGTAGGGGAGGTGTGGAGTAAAGACGGACGAAAATGGAAAAGGAAAATAGAAAGGGAATAGGAATAGGGAAATAGAGGGATAGGGAAGGAAAAGAGAGAAAATAAGAGAAGGAAAAGGGAACAGAGGAGAAGGACGAGAATGAAAAAAAAAGAATAGGAATTGGGGAATAAGAGAATATGGGAATAAGAAAGGGAAAGGAGAGAGATCAAGAGAAGGAAAAGGTGACAGAGGAAAAGGACAAGGATACAAAAAGAATAGGAAGAGGGGAGTAAGAGAAAAAGGGAATAAAGAAGGAGAAATGAGGGAGACCAAGAAAAGGAAAAGAGGACAGAGGAGAAGGACAAGACGAAGGAAGGAATAAAGGAGGGAAGAAGAAAAGGAAGAAGGGATAAAGAGAGGAAAAATTAAGAAAAGAAAAGGGCTAAAGAAAGAGGGAATAAGATGAGAGAGGAGGAGAGTAATGGATAAAGGAAGAAGAAGAAAGGATACAATGAAGATAATGATAATAAAAAACGAATAAAAAAAATAATAACGATAATAATTATGAAAATAATAATTCCAATGTTTAAAAAAATAGTAGAAATATAAATAAACAAATACATAAACGAATAGAAAAATGATAATAATAATGAGTAAATGTTATGATAATTAATGATAATAATACTTATATTGGTACTGATAATAATGATGCTAAAAATGATAATAATAACAATTATAAGCTAATCAAAAGGCTAATAGTAATAATTATAGAAATAATAATACAATAATAACAATAAGACAAACAGTAATGATGACAATAATAATGATAGCAATAACAACATTGATTACAATAATACCAATAATAATAATGATAATAGTAATAATTATAATGACAATAATGATGATAATGGTAAAAATAAAAATAGTTATAATAATGATAATGATAACAATAAAAATAGTTATAATAATGATAATGATAACAATAATAATAATAATAAAAATGATAATAATAATAATAATGCTAATAATTATCATAATAATAATAATATTAATAGTAATAATAATAATGGTTATTATTATTATAGCAATGATAATAATTATAATGATAATAATAATGATAATAATATTAATAATAATAATAATAATAATAATAATAATAACAATATTAATAGTAACACTGATAATAAAAATAATGATGATGATAATAATAATATTATTATCAATAATAATATTGACAAAAGTAAGAACAATAATAATAATAATAATAATAATAATAATAATAATAATAATAATAATAATAATAATAATAATAATGACAATAATAGTAATAATGAAAATAATAAAAATAAAAATAATAATAATAACAATAATAATGATAATAATAATAATTATAATAAAATTAATAATAATGATGATAATAATGATAATAATTATAACAATAATGATAATAATGATAATAATAATAATAATAATAATAATAATAATGATTATTATTATTATTATTATTATTATTATTATTATTATTATTATTATTATTATTATTATTATTATCATTATTACTTTTATTATTATTATTATCATTATCACTATTTAATATTATTATTATTATCATTATTATTATTATTGTCATTTTTACTAATCATTAATATTATTATTATTATTATTATTTTGATTATGATTATCATTATTATCATTATAAAACGATAATAATGATGGTGATGATAATGATAATAATAATAACATCAGTAATGATAAAGACGATTGTGATAATATTATCAATGATAATAATAATAATAATAATAATAATAATAATAATGGCAATAGTAATAATAATAATAATAATAACAATAATAATAATAACAACAATAATAATAATAATAATAATAATAATAATAATAATAATAATAATAATAATAATAATAATAATAATGGCAATAGTAATAATAATAATAATAATAACAATAATAATAATAATAATAATAATAATAATGATAAGGATAATAATGATGATGATGATGATAATGATAATATCTTAACAGGATAAAAAAAAAAACAATGACAATAATAGAAATGCTGATAATAACAATAACAATTATAACATTAATAATGATGCTAACGATGCCAATTTTCCTAGTAATTAAATAATGATAATGATAATTGATGATAGCAGTAAAACAAAAATGACAGATAGTAATGATGATTACAATGATAATGATTATACAAATAATGATGGTTACAATTATGATAATAATGCTGACAATAATGATAATGATGATAATGATTATAATAGTGTTAACAAAAACGATGATACTAATACTAAAACTACTAATAATAACCATAATGAAGATGATTATAATGATGGAAATAATAATAATGATGATGATAATAACGATAATGATAGTAATGATAATAATAGTAATAATAACAGTAATAATAATGATAATATTATTTAATATTTATAATAATGATAATAATAATAATAACGACAATAGAAATAAATAACAATAGTAATAATGATAATAACTAATGATGATGATGATAATGATAATGATAATAATAACAATAATAATAATAATAATAATAAAGATAATAATGATAATGATAATAATAATGATAATAGTAATAATAATAATAATGTTAATAATAATAATAATAATAATAATAATAATAATAATAATATCAATAATAGTAATAATCATAGTAGTTATAAAAATAATGATATTAATGATGATAATAATCATTACAACAATGATAATAATCATGATAATAAGGATAATAATAGTTAGCATTATATCGTAATCATTATAATTGTAATAATTACTGCTCATGCTGTTTTAGTTATTACTATGAATTTTGTTATTTCTATGAAAATATATATATATATATATAAACTTATATATATATATATATATATATTATTCCTATCAATATTATTATTATTCTATATTCATTATGATTAGTAGTAAAAGTAGTAGGAATTCTAGTAGTATTTTTGTCGTTGTTTTATTATTATTGTTATTATTATTATCATTATTATTATTATTATTATTATTTGTATTAATATTATTATCATTATTATTATTATTATAATTTGTATTGTTATTAATATTATCATCATCATCATAATCATTATGATGTTTATTCTCACTATTATTATCTTTTTATTGTTATAATTATGATAATTGTTAAGATTATTATAATTAACATTATCATTATCATTATCATTATTATTATCATTATTATCATTATTTCTATTATTATTATCTTATCATCATTATTATTATCATTATTATCATTATCATTGCAATTACTATTATTGTTATTATGATTATTATTATTATTATTATTGTTGTTGTTGTTTTGTTGTGGTTGTTGTTGTTATTGTTATTATTATAGTTATTATCTTTTATTATTATTATCTTTATTACTATCAGTATCATTACTAATATTAATATCACTCTCATTATCATTAGTAATAGAAGTAGTAGTAGTATTATTATCATCTCATTATCATTACAATTGTTATCATTATTATTGCTATTATTATAGTTTTTATTTTTTTATTATACATTTTATTACTATCATTATCATTACTAATTTTAATATCACTATCATTATCATTAGTAGTAGAAGTAGTAATAGTAGTAGTATCATTACTATTATTATTATCACTGTCATTCTTATTATTATTATTGTTATC
>NC_061841.1:8716035-8718535 GCF_019202785.1 Penaeus chinensis
AGCAAAGACAAACACAAAGGCAAAGACAAACAAACACAAAAAGCAAAGACAAACAAACACAAAAAGCAAAGACAAACCAACACAAATGCAAGGACAAACCAACACAAAAGCAAAGGCAAACACACACAAAAGCAAAGACAAACAAACACAAAAGCAAAGACAAACAAACACAAAAGCAAAGACAAACAAACACAAAGGCAAAGACAAACAAACACAAAATCAAACACAAACAAACACAAAGGCAAAGACAAACAAACACAAAAGCAAAGACAAACAAACACAAAAGCAAAGACAAACAAACACAAAATCAAACACAAAAAAATACAAAAGCAAAGACAAACAAACACAAAAGCAAGGACAAACAAACACAAAAGCAAAGACAAACAAACACAAAAGCAAAGACAAACAAACACAAAGGCAAAGACAAACAAACACAAAAGCTAAGACAAACAAACACAAAAGCAAAGACAAACAAACACAAAGGCAATGACAAGCAAACACAAAAGCAAAGACAAACAAACACAAAAGCAAAGACAAACAAACACAAAAAAATACAAAAGCAAAGACAAACAAACACAAAAGCAAGGACAAACAAACACAAAAGCAAAGGCAAACAAACACAAAAGCAAGGACAAACAAACACAAAAGCAAAGGCAAACAAACCCAAAAGCACAGACAAACAAACATAAAAGCAAAGACAAACAAACACAAAAGCAAAGACAAACAAACACAAAAGCAAAGACAAACAAACACCAAAGCAAAGACAAACAAACACAAAAGCAAAACAGAAGGTGTCGGTGACCTTTTCCGGCGCTGGCTTCCTCCAATTCCATTCATCTGCTTGCAGGGTGTGGCTTTATCTCCTCGCAGGCACCCTCTCCCCTCTCTCGCTCTCCCCCTCTCCCCTCTCCCCCTCTCCCATGCTCTCTCTCTTCCCCCTATCTCCCTTTTTCATTGTCTCTCTCTCTTGCTCTCTCTCTCTCTCTCTCTCTCTCTCTCTCTCTCTCTCTCTCTCTCTCTCGCTCTCTCTCTCTCTCGCTCTCTCTCTCTCTCTCTCTCACTCTCCCCCTCTCCCCTCTCCCCCTCTCCCATGCTCTCTCTCTTCCCCCTTTCTCCGATTTTCATTCGCTCTCTCTTCCCCCTTTCTCTCTTTTTCATTCTCTCTCTCTTCCCCCATTCTCCCTTTTTCATTCTCTCTCTCTCTTGCTCTCTCTCTCTCTCTCTCTCTCTCTCTCTCTCTCTCTCTCTCTCTCTCTCTCTCTCTCTCTCCTCTCTCTCTCTCTCTCTCTCTCTCTCTCTCTCTCTCTCTCTCTCTCCTCCCTCTCTCACTCCTCCCCTTCCCCCCCTTTTCCCTTTCTTTCTTTCTCTCTTTTCTATCTTCTCCTCTTCTCTCCCTTTCCCCCTTTCCCCCTCTTTCCCCTTTCCCCCTCTCCCACTCTCCACCTCTTCCCCTCTTCCACTCTCTTTAACTCTCTCACTCTCCTCTTTTCTCCCTTTCCCACTCTCTCCCTCTTCTCCCCTTCTCATTCTTCCCCTCTTCCCCCTTTCTCCCTTTCTCCTACTCTCTCCTTCTCTCCCTCTCCTAACCCCCCCTCTCCCCCTCTCCCAGTATCCCCTCTCCCCCTCTCTCCTTCTTCCCCCTCTTCCCCTTTCTTCTTTTTCTTTTCTCTCTTTTGTATTTTTTCTCCGATCTCTTCCTCTTTCCCCTCTCTCTCCTAGCCTCCTTTTCCTCTTCTCCCCTCTTTTCTTTATCTCCTATTTTTTTCCTATATCTCATTTGCATTTCCCTTTTGTATTTTCTCTTTTCCTTTATCTTCTCTTCCTGACCCTCCTTCAGTTTTCCTTTCTATTTTTTTCGTATATTTTCTTTTCGTCGATATCTGTAAATTTGTTTTCTTTCTCTTTATGTTAATTTATCTCTTTGTCTCTCATTATCTCACTCGTTCATTCTTCTTTCTCTCTTCTCCTTATTCCTCTTTTCGTTTTCCTTTTTTTTTGCCTCCAATCATAGTTTTTTCTCCCTTCCTCCTTCTCCCCCTTTCACCTCTACCTCTCTTTTCCTCTCTCACTTCTCCTTCCTCCCTTTTTCATCATTCTTGCCTTCCAGTTCCCTTCATTTCTCTTCTCTTCCTCTCCTCTTATCCTTCTATTTCCCTTTTCATTTTGTTTCCGTTCTTTCCTTCATTCCCTTGTCTTCATCCCTTCCTTCTTTCTATTTTATAAATTCCTATGATTCTCCCCCCCCCCCCCCACCCTCTTCTTTTCCCTCTCTCTCTTCTATGAATTCCTTTTCTTCTTCTTCTTCTTCTTCTTCTTCTTCTTCTTCTCTCTCTTCTATAAACTCCTTTTCTTCTTATCATTATTCTTATTCTCCCTTTCTCTCTATCATAAATTCCTCTTCTTCTCCTTTTCTTCTTCTTCTTCTTCTTACTCTCTCTCTTCTATAAATTCCTATTTTTCTTCTCCCTCCTTCCCACTCTCTTTCTTCTCCCTTTTATCT
>NC_061841.1:8723535-8733535 GCF_019202785.1 Penaeus chinensis
CCCTCTCCTCCCCTCTCCCCTCTCTCTTCCCTCCTCTCTCACTCTCTCTCTCTCCTCGCTCTCTCTCTCCCTCTTTATCCTCTACTCTCTCTCTTTATCTCACTCTCTCTCTCTCTCTCGCTCTCTCTCTCTCCTTCTCTCCTCTCTCTCTCTCCTCTCTTCTCTCTCTCTCTCTCTCTCTCTCGCCCCTCCTCTCTCCCTCTCTCTTTCTCTCTCACTCCTCTTCTCTCCTTTTCTCTTCTCTCTCTCTCCACTTTTCTCTCTCTCTCCTCCTCTCCCCTCTCTTCCTCTTCCTCTCTCCTCTCTCTCTTTCTCTCTCCTCTCCTCTCTCTCTCTCCTTCATTCTTTCTCTCTCTCTCTCCTCTCTCTCTCTGCTCTCTCCTCTCTCTCTCATCCTCTCATCATCCCCTTCTCTCTACTCTCTCTCTTCTTTATCTCTCTCTCTCTCCTCTTATTCTCTCACATCTCTCTCTCTTTCTCTCTCTCTCTCACTTCTCTCCTCTCCCCTCTCTTCTCTCCCCCTCTCTCTCTCTCTCCTCTCCCCTCCCATTCTCTCTCTCCCCTCTTCTCTTTCTCTCTCTCTCTCTCCTCCTCTCTCTCTTTCTCTTTTCTCTTTCTCTCCTCTCTCTCTTCTCTCTCTCTCTCTCTCTCTCTCTCTCTCTCTCTTTCTTTCTCCTCTCTCTCCCTCTCTCCTCTCTCTCTCTCCTCTCTCTCACTCTCTTCTCGCTCTCTCTTTCCCTCTTTCTCCTTCTTTTCTTCCTCTCTCTTCTCTCTCTCATTCTTCTCCTCTCGTCCCCTCTCCTTTTCTCTTCCTCTCTCTTCTCTATCTCTCTCTCTCTCTCTCCTCTCTCTCATCTCTCTCTCTCTCTCTCTTCTCCTCTCCCTCTCTCTCTGTTTTCCCCCCTCTCACTCTCTCTCTTTTTCTTTCTTCTCTCTCTCTCTCTCTCCTCTCCGCTCCTCTCATCTCTCTTCTCTCTCTCTTCTCTTCTCTCCTCCTCTCTCTCTCCCTATCTCTCCCTCTCTCTCTCTCTCTCTCTCCTCTCTTTCTCTCTTCTCCTCTCTCTCTCCTCTCCTCTCTCTCTCTCTCCTCCCTTTCTCTCTCTCTCTTCTCTCTCTCTCTCTCTCTCTCCTCCTTCCCACTCTCTCCTCTCTCTCTCTCTTTTCCTTATTCCTTATATCTATAATATAATAAACTCACTATCTTTATCTATTCATATATCTACCTATTACTTTTTTATCTATCAACCCACCTATCTATCTATTTATTTTTCTGTCTATCTATCAATCTGTCAATTTATCTTTCCTTCAACTGTCTACTAAACTAAATATCTATAAAAAATCACCCATTACTACTAAATATCTATCCACTCACCCGTTTTGCCTACAACACATTCATTTAAATTTAAAGGGATTTCTCACTCATATAGAACTGGGCATGCAGTCAACCTATCAGTCGTCATGCAGACAGTCAGTCAGTCTGTCAGTTAAAGAAACGGGAGACAAGTCATAATCGGTGAATTGTTCTCTCTCTTTCTCTTTCTCTTTCTCTTTTTCGCTTTGGTATGTTTGTCTGTCTGTCTGTCTGTCTATCTGTCTGTCGTTCCTCGGTCTCTCTCGCTCCCCTCAACTCTCCCTATCTGTCTATCGGGGGTAACTATCTATCCCCAATCACTTTCTATTGTATCGTTCTCTTTCTACTATCCTATCTTAACTATCTATCAAACTAACTTTCCTATCTTTAACTTCTATCAATCTATCTTTTTGCTACCCTCATCACAATGAAGAGAAATGAGTGAGAACAAATTTGATAAACCAAAGGAAAAATGAAAGGAGACGATAAATAATTAAAAGACGGAGAAGAAAAGGAGAAGTGACGAAAAAAAAAAAAAAAAAAAAATAAGAAAACTAACGAACAGAAAGAATAACACGAGAGAGGGTAAAAAAGGAGAAAGCAAGGAAAACAAAGAAATAGGAAAAAGAACTCTGGGGGTGTTCTGGGCCCCATTCTCTCTCAAATTCAAGTGAGTGTGGGTCACGTATCTCTCCACAACTCGACATGAAACTCATTAAAGTGTGTTGTATGAAAAGCGTTGAGAAGAAGAGTGTTAAGAAGATAAAGGAAGGGATATAGGAAGAGAGAGAAGAGGGGAGGGAAGGGAGTTAAAGAGAGAGAGAGGGGAGGGAAAAGGGAAAGGAAGAGGAGAGAAAGGAGAGAGTAGGAGGAGTGTGGGGCACATATCCCCTCCACAAAATCGACATGAAACTCATTAAAAATGTGGTTGGATGGAACGTTAGGGAAAAAGGGGAAAGGGAAAAGAAAGAGAAGAAGGGGGGGAGGGGGGGGGGAAAAGAAGAGAGGGAAGGAAGAGAGAGGGAAAGGAAGAGGAAGATGAAGGAAGAAATATGGGGAGAAGGTAGGAGGGAGTGTGAAACACATATCTCTCCGCAACTTATTATTATTATTATTGTTATAATTATTATCATTATTAAAAAAATTTTAAAAATTTTTTTTAATCATCATTACATTATTAAATTTATTTTTATCATTAATGTCCCTAATTAATATCATGTTACGTTATTATTATCCCCATTTTTTATGTTATTGTTTTTTTTATTATAAAAAAATTTTTATAAATTTTATTATTTTCATCATTATTAAAAAAACATTTTTTTTATTATATTAAACATTTCGTTGTTATAATTATTTCTTTCATTAATATTACTCGATTAAATTTACTCTTATTAATATTTCTGTAACTGCCAAAAAACATTAATATTATCATAATCAAACTAACAAAAAAATAATAAAATAACTCTTATGATAGCATTATTTTAAGAAAACAAAGTTTTTGCATTGCTATTACTAATATAAAATTAAAATTTATTTCATTATTATTATATCATTATTATTATTATTATTTTTAAATTTTAATTTAATTATTATTATTTTATTATTATTATTATTATTTTTATTATTATTTATACTATTATAAAAAAATAAAACTATTGTTATAATAAAAAATTGTTTTTGTCATTATTAATTTTTATTTATCATTAGTTTCATTATTTTTGTTAAATTATAATCATTATCACCAATGAATTATTATTATTATTAAAAATTTTTATCATTACATATCATTGTTATTATCATGTGTTGTTGTTGTATCATTTTTAATATCACTATTACTAGTAATTTTAGTATAGTAATTTTAGTAATGATTTTTAATTTTTAAAATATTAAATTTATCATTACAATTTTATTATTAGAATTAATTTATTATCAAAATTTAAATTAATTACAAATGTAATTTTTCTTTATATTGTTATTTTAAATTTTAAACATGATTAAGGTAATTTTACAATTATTATCACCATTATTTTGTAATTTTTTTCCCCCCGTTTCCCATGCCCTTCTTTCTTTCCTCCTTCTCTTTCCTTCCCTTTTCCTACTCCTACTCCTGTTCTTCTTCTCCTCCTCTCCTCCTCCTTTTCCCTCAAACTTAAAATCTCTCCTTTCCCCCTTCCCTTCTCCTCCTCCTCCTTCTATCCCTCTTCCTCCTCCTTTTTGTTCCTCTTCCTCCCTCTTGGTTTCCCCTTCTCCCCCTTTAATTTTCCTCTCCTCCCCCCCCCTCTTCTTATTCTATTCCTTCCTTCTCTTCCTCTTCCTTCTTCTCCTCCTCTTCCAATCTTCCTCCTTATCCCATTATTACTATTTCTTCATTATTTCCTTTCGTCTTAGTTTTCTGTTTATTGATATTTTATTTTTTATTCCTTGCACCTCTCCTCCTCCCTCGTCTTTCTCTCTTCCTCTTCTTCCCTTCTTTACCTCTTACAATCTTCCTTCACCTTTCTCCCTCCTTCTTTGTTTCTACTCCTTCCCTTTTCCGCTCTGCATTCTTCCATCTTTTTTCTAAAGTCCTTTTCCCCTTCACCCTCTGTTCCCCTCTTTTTCGCCCCCCCCCTCACTCCCCAAAAAACCAACCCTCTCACTTTCCCCTTCCCCATCTCCCCTCATACCCCTTAGTCCCTCAGCCTCCTCCTATCCGCCTCTCTCTCCCTTCCCTCCCCTCAGTCCCCTCCCCCCATTTCTGCTACCCTCCTCCCTCTCCCCTAAGTCCCCTCTCCTCTCTCTCTCTCTCTCTCTCCCTCTCTCCTCTCGTCTCTCCCTCCTCTCATCCCTCTCCTCTCTTCCTCTTTCTCTCTCTCCTCTATCCCTCTCCCTTTACCCCCCCACCCCTCATCCCCTCACCCCCCCCCTCTCCTCTCCCTGACCTCCCCATCACCCCCATTCCCACTCCACCCCCCCCCCCCTTTTACCCACGTCCCCTATGCTACTCCCCCCCTCCCCTCCCCAAACTCCCTCACTCCCCTTACTCCCCTCACTTCCCTCAGACACATCTCGCTCGCCACATTGGGACAATCTACCTCAATCAAGACTCTTTAAGGGAGCGAACTTCAAAAAGGGGGGGGAGAGGGGGGGAAGGAGGGGAAGGGGAGAGAAGAAAGGGAGAGAGAGGGGAGAGGTAAAGAAGGAAAGGGGGGAAAGAGGGGAAAAAGGCACGGGAAGAAGAAGGGAGAACGAAAGCCAGAGAGAAAGAAGAGAGTGAGGGAGAGAGAGAGGAAAGAAGAGGAAAGGGGAGAAGAGGAAGGGAGAACGAAAGCCAGAGAGAAAGAAGAGGGTGAGGGGAGAGAGAGAGAGAAGGGAGAGAGCGAAGGCAAGAGAGAAAGAGCGAGATAGGGGCAAGAAAGGGGAAACCAGAGGAAGGGGGAGAGAAGGTAGTAAGATAGGGAAGGGAGAGAGAGAGAGGGAGAGAGCGAAGGCAAGAGAGAAAAGAGCGAGATGGGGGGAGAGGGAGAAGGAAAGGAGGAGAGAAAGATGAGAATGAGAGGGAGAGAAAGAGATGAGTGAGGGGAGAAGAAGAGGGGAAGGGCGAGGGAAAGAAGTGATGAGGAGAGTAAGTGGAGGTAAAATAGAATGGAAGACAAAATAAGAGCGAAGAGGGAACAGAGAAAGGAGAGAAACAATAAATCAGGAGGGGGAAAAGGGAAGAGGAGGAGAAAGGAGCGAAAAGGGGTAACAGGAGGGGGGAAAGAGGAAGGGGAGGAGAAAAAAAAAAGCGAAATAGGGGAGAAGGAGAGAAGAAAACGAGAGGGGGGGGGGGATTGAGAAGAAAGTGGGGGGAGAGTGAGTGACGGAGGAGAGAGGAAGAGGGAGAAAATGAAGAAAAGAAAGGAGAAGAATGAGGGGGAAAGAGAAGAAAGGAGAAAGGGGAAAGGGAAAAGGAGAGATAAGGATGAATAATAATTATCATTATTGCTATCATGATCACCATTTCAATTACTGTCACTGTCAACATTACCATATGCCTTCTAATATCATTCTCATAAGTAAAACGATATTAATCACGGTCATAATTGTTATCAGAACCTTAAATATTTTCCTGATTATCATCATCGTCATCATCATCATCATTATTATTACTAATAGTAATAACATTAGTGGTTTTAGTTTGTTGTTGTTGTTATCATTATTATCATCATCTTCATCATTATCATTATTGTTATTTTTGACATAATGATTATCAATATTATCATTATTTGTATAATTATTATTATTACCATCATCATCGTTATCATTATTGTCATTGATATTTTTATCATTTTTATCAGTATTATTTTTATCAGTATTATAATTATCATTATTCTCATTATCATCATTAATATATTATCTTATAATTATCATAATTATTAATATTATCTTATAATTATCATCACCATCATTATTATTATCATTATCATCATCATTATCATCATTATTCTCATTATCATTATTATTATGATTATTATCATTATTCTCATTTTCATCATCATTATTATTATGATTATCATTATCATCATTGTTATCATCATTATTCTCATTTTTTTCATTATTACTATTACCTTATAATTATCATTATTATTATAATTATCATCTTCATCATCACCTTATAATTATCATTATAATTATTGTTATCATTATCATTATTATCATTATTATCATTATTATTATTTTCATCATTATTACTATTATCTTATATTATCATTATTATTACTTTTATGATTATCAATATCATAATTATCATTACAATCATCACTATCATTATCATTACAATTATTATTATTATTATTATAATTATTATCTTCATCATCATTACCATCACCACCGTCCTAATTATCATTATATATTATTATCATCGCCATGAATGTTATCATTATAATTTTTATTGTTATCATTATAATTACTATCATTACCACCCGTAGTGGTATCATTATTTGTTTTACTATCATTGCTACCATGAACATCACAATCATTATCATCATTATCATGAGTACTATCATTATCATCATTTTCATCAATTCATCGTTTTTATTATCATCACCATCATTAAAGTTGTTATTATAATTATCATTATCATTCTTATCATTTTTCATTATCATTATCATTACTATTATTATCCTCATTATTATTACCATTATTATCATTATTATTATTCTCATTATAAAAACTATTATCATCGTCATTAATATCATCATTATTATCATTATTATTATAATTATTACTATCGTCTTTATCACCTTTATTATCATCTAATATCAGTACAATTATCATTATTTCCGTTATCATTTTTAGCATTATCATTGTTATTATCATGGTCGATATTATCATTATCATTTATGATCATTACTGGTATCATTATAACCATTATTACAATTACTATTATTAGTGTACATTAATACAATGTATATTTTTATTACAGCAAGTTTACTCATCTCTATTATCATTACCATTAATGTTGTGGTTTTTTTATCATTACCATTTTCATTATAGTTATTATTATCATCGTTATTATCATTATTGTTGTTATTCTGGTGGCCTGGCTCTTCCTGTCTCTCTCTCTCTCTCTGCCAGAGGCGTCGTTTGGGGGGTTCCTCTCCCCGTAGACCCTGATTGACCTCCTAAAGGTCTGGCTTGCCTCACCCAAGGGCCACACTCCCACGATTTTCCCTACCTAGATTACCTTTGTAGCTCGGTCGTAGCTTAAAAAATGCCTCTAGATTAGATTTTTCTAAATAATTCTTCGGGGAGGGGGGGGGGTGGAGAACCCATGCTCTCCAGCCATTAGGTCTTCGGTCTCGCTTTCTTCCCAGGTCTTCGAGTAGATGTTTCAGCAGAGTGTGCTTGCGGAGGTCCTTCCTCGTAGTGCTTTTTCTAGCCTCCTTCGTCTGTTCTCCTTGACTCAGCTGAGATTATCTGGGGCGGCTGTTGTCATCGAGATGGCTTGGTGATGGCCGGTTCGAGGCTTCGAAGATTCGCTTCAGCCCGGGCACTGGTGTTGGCAAGGTCTAGAAAGGTATTCAAAATCTGGGACGTTGGCTCCTGAGGCATCACCGGTGGAATCGCTCGAGGGCTTTCACGTGGAAGGCGGTCCAGGTCGCAGATCCGCACAGGAGAATTAGGATAGCTTTCTTGGCTCGGAATCTTGCCTCATTTGGGAGGGCCCTGGAAGATAAGAGTGCGGAGGCGGCAGAGGGCGCTTGGTGATACGTGGCTGCCGAGGTAGGAAAAGTGGCTCACGTGTCCCATGGCCTGGTCGTTCCTTGTGGCATCAGAGGCCTTTGGATGGATCTCGCGAGGAGGTAGAATCTCTTGCAGGTTGCCAGATAGACCAAGCCTGGTGGTACACGCTTCACAAAAGCCTCAAGTTTTGTTTTGTTTTCTAAGCGGGCAGTTCAGGTTGAAAAGTTTAGATCTGGTGAGCTGCACCTCAGTCGCGTGAGGGCGGCGGACAGGGAGTAAACTCAAAGACTCAGTCACATGTTAATTGCCATCCACAGTTGTCTCCATCATTCTTTTATAAAGTACTAGGTGTAAACTCTGTTGCAAAGGAACGTATAGATGTTAGTGGTCTGTTTGATGTAGTAAAAGTCAAAATAATAGTGTATCTATGGCAAGGCAAACATGGGTTCATTACTGTATCACTCGATCATGGCCGATATAATTCCGTTTTTCTGAGACGATTTAGTCGAGTAGAAAATATGTAACAGTGGTGTTCGCTGGGTGCCAATACTGGATTTTATAATGGTCTGTGGACGTGATTTCGTTTTCTCTGACAATGGAGTAACAAGAACATGGGTGACAGCTGGCCTCGATCTGTGCTGACTGCCCTTTTGCAATAGATACGTATCGTTGACTATTGGTGGATAATGGAATTTATGGATTTTAAGTTTAGCAACTTCCTTTTTTTCAAGGGACACTTTGTCGCCAGGATGCAACCGACATTTTTATTACCAAAATGAAAGCGATTATAATGATGTTAGTAATGTTAATATTATTGATATATCAAAATATTCTGAAGACTTCAGTTCCTTTCATGTATAGCTTCCTTCCAGTATTGAAGATAGCGTATCAATTTATTATTTAAGGAAATGATTAGCTGTCCAAAATGCATAAGTGTATAGCATTCAGAGATGGAAGATTTGCATTTCTCTAATGGATATTGACTTTTTCAGAACGGATATTACACACTTACCAGGAGTTCTTGTTTACTAGGAACAGCATGCACAGCCGAGTTTTACAGAGAAGGATAACTTGATTCTCCTATGTATGAAAGGTATGAAGGTTCAGATATAAATAGATTGCCAGATACAGAATACAGTAAAAGTTGATAATAAAAGTAAAAGCTTGTTTGACTATGGAAAGAAAAAGGTGCAAAATAACTATTTGAAATTATTTTTGTTAGAAAGATGTAATAAGGTAACGTTACTAAACAAAAGTTGATGTATTAATATTAATATTTTCTCCATTAACTAAATCTTAAACACCCACGATAGATTTTTTTTTTTTTTTTTATACAGTAACGAGGGATAAAGAAACGACTTTCTGTTCATCTTCCACAACTTATCTATAAATATTATTATTATGATTATCATTATTATCATCATTATCATCTTATTCATCATCATTACTATCATTATATTTATCATTATCATTATTTATTATCAAAATTATTATCATCATTATCATCTTATTCATCATCATTACTACCATTATATTTATCATTATCATTATTTATTATCATCATTTATTATCATCATTATTCATTATCCTTATTATTATTATCATCATTTTCTACGTAGACTTTTGTCTGCTTTCCTTAGGGCTGATTTTATTGATGCTGTTGATGTTGATCATGGTACTGTTGCTAATAATGTTAGTGTTCAATATAATTTTGCGAATTATATTATAATCGTTGTTGATGGTCGTAAAATAGTTGTTTCTTTAAGATTCACGTTTTCTACTTTTGTTTTCCATAAAATGAAATTCCAAGCAGTAAATTGATGTTTCAATTCACCAGTTTATTGATATATATTGGTACAGAACACTTAAATATTGCAGAGATAAAATCATTTTCAAAATGATGTTAATCTACGTTCCTGTAATTAAAATAAACTTATTCCGATTAATAATGTCTATGTAACTTAGCTCTAACGCTGATATACATTTATTCTTATCCAGTAACCGGAGAGGGACGGCGAGTTTCATCCTTAATTTCTTATTAAATTCTATTAATAGCTAGTAGTTCTATTTTCTTTTGCTTCCATCTTATCCTGCTTGCATCCTATCCTGTCTCCATCCTATCCTGTCTCCATCCTATCCTGTCTCCATCCTATCCTGTCTCCATCCTATCCTGTCTCCATCCTATCCTGTCTCCATCCTATCCTGTCTCCATCCTATCCTGTCTCCATCCTACCCTACCTCTATCCCTATCCTGTGATAGGGATAGGGATAGGGAGCAAGGCAGGATAGGTACAGGATGCGAGGCAGGATGTGGAAAGGAAGGATAGGGGGGTAAAGATAGAGTGTGAGGCAGGATGGAGATAGGATGGATCCATCCTAGGAAGCGAGCCAGTAATACGGATAGGATAGAGGATAGACAGGAATAGGGGGTAAGATGATAGA
>NC_061841.1:8738535-8741035 GCF_019202785.1 Penaeus chinensis
TTGTGTTTCTTATCAGTTCTCTAACCCTGTTTATTTATTTTCCTTCTTTTCTTCTCCCCTTTCTCTCCCTTCCTCCCTTAATCTCCTTTACCATTCTCTTCCTCTTCCCTTCTTCCCCTTCTCATTTTACCTTTCCCCTTTTTAATCTATCTCCTCTATTTCTCTCTCTTTCCATTCCTTCACTTTCTCCTCTTCATTCCGTTCTTCTCTCTTTATTCTTCCTTCCCCTTTTCTCTCCCTCTCCTCTGCCTCCCACTCCCTTCCCTCCTTCTACTCTTCCCCTCCTTTCCCTCCTCTCCTCCTTCTCCCCATTTCTCCCCTCCCCTCCTTCCCCTCCTACCCCTCCCCTCCTCCTTCTCCCCATTTCTCCCCCTCCTACCCCTCCTCTCTCCTCTCCTCCTTCTCCCCATCTCTCCCCCTCCTTCCCTTCCCCCCATTCCCCCCCCCCCTTCCCCTCCCTTCCTCCTTCCCTGCTTCTCTAAACATCTTTTAAGCTTATAAGAAATGACGTCGCGTTTTCTGTGGAACTCTTTATCTCGGGGTGACTAAACAGGAAAGATGAAAATGAAAAGCTCCTGTGTTTCGAGAATGTGTAGGCGGGTGGAAGAAGGAAGGAAAAAGATGAAAGAGAGAGAGAAGGGGAGAGAGAGAGAGAGAGAGAGAGAGAGAGACAGAATGGCAGGCATACAGACAGACACAGACAAACAGACAGACAGACAAACAAACAAACAGACACGAACAGACAGCGGAAGAGAAAGAAAGAAACCAACATACACACAGACAAACAGACATGACGAGTGGGGGAGGAGGGGGAAGGAGGGAGGAGGAGGGAGGTGAGGAGAGGGGCAGACGTAGGAGGAAGGGGGAAGGGGTGGGAGAGGGGACAAGAGGAGGGGAGGGGGGGGGAGAAGGAGGGAGAATATAAGGAGGAGAAGAGGGAGGAGGGAGGAGAAGAGAGGTGAGGAGAGGGGCAGACGTAGGAGGAAGGGGGAAGGGGTGGGAGAGGTGACAAGAGGAGGAGGGGGGGGGGGGAAGGAGGGAGAATATAGGAGGGGGGGAAGGGAATGTTTAGTATACTTTAATGCGCGACCTCTTGGTATTTCCGTGGTATGAATGGGGGGGAATTTACGTATATTGCTTTTTATTGATGCATTATACAATGAAATGCCGTGACAGGAAGGAGAGAGGGAGAGGGATGGAGTGAAAGAGGGAGGGAAGAAGGAGAGGGAGGGAGGGAGGGAGGAAAGGAGAGGGAGGGGAGTGAAGGAGGGAGGGAGTGAAGGAGAGGGATGGAGTGAAGGAGGGAGGGAGGGAAGGATAGGGAGGGAGGGAGGGAGGGAAGGAGAGGGAGTGAGGGAGGGAGGGAAGGAGAGGGAGGGAGGGAAGGAGAGGGAGGAGGGAAGGAGAGGGAGTGAGCGAAGGAGGGAGGGAAGGAGAGGGAGGAGGGAAGGGAAGGATGGAGTGAAGGATGGAGGGAGGGAAGGAGAGACAGACAAAGAGAGAGAGAAAGAGAGACAGACAGACAGAGAGAGAAGACAGATAAATAGATGAATAAAGAGAGAGACAGAAGAAACACCAACAAGCAAGAAATTAATAGATAAATAAAAGAGAGAGAGAGAGAGAGACAGAAACAGAGATAAAGAAAAAGAGAGACAGAGAGAAAAAAAAGACCGACAGGCAAGAGATAGACAGATAAATAGAGAGAGAGAGAGAGAGAGTAGAAAGACAGACAAACAACTTGTCAGATAGACACATTGGCAGACAAACAGATAGACAGACAGACAGACAGGCGGAGGTAGGAAAGACAGAAAAATAGACAGACTTACAGAAGAGTAGATAGATCGATGTGTTAAACATAAATAAGCATAATATACAGAAAAGAATAAAAAGAGGAAGGAAAAAAAGATAAACATTGAGAAGAAAGGAAAGGAGAGGATATGACAAAGAGACCGAGAGAAGAGAGGAAGAGAGAGAGCTAGAGATAAAGAGAGAAACAGATAAAGATGGAATAGAGAAAAGCATGAGAGAGAGAGAGAAGAGAGAAAGTAAACACACAAAAATAGAAAGAGAGAAGAACACAAGAAACAGAGAGTGAAAGAGAGAAAGAGAAAAGAAAGAGAGAGAGAGAGAAAGCAATAAAACAGTGACGTCATCTCATTCTGGGAATCAACATCATTTCCTCTCGCCTTCCTCACAAGGAAGAGTCTCGCCAGATCACGTGAAATCTCGTAGAATCTCGTAAGCTCTCGAGAAACACCGTAAAATGTCAAAGATCCTGAAAATAATCTCGTGAAATTATGGAAAATCTCGAGATCTCGCCAAATCTCTCGGAATCTCGCGAAATACAGAAAAATACAATACGAATTCGGGAAAAGTCGTGAATATATAAAAAAAAAATAACATCGTGAAAAGTATCAAAGTTTCGCAGAATCTCGTAAAATCTCTTGAAATCCACTCATGTACATCCTAGAAGTTCAGTTTATAAAAGATTATTAAAACG
>NC_061841.1:8751035-8753535 GCF_019202785.1 Penaeus chinensis
ATGGTTTGGCAGAGGTCCGTTTCAGAGGACCGCTTCAGAGGCCGTTTCGGAGGGACGCGGGTCAGAATGGCCACTTTCCGCTGCGGGCCATTAAAACTGGCCAGCCAATGCAGCGGCGGCGCGGGACGAGGTGCCATCAAATGGTCAAGGAAGAAGGTCATGGAATTGGCCCTTGTCTTGGCACTCTCTCTCTCTCTCTCTTGTGTCTCTCTTTCGCACTGATTCTCCTTTCTCTCATTTTTCTTTCTCGCTCCCTCACTCTCTCCCTCGAAGGCATGCGTCCTCGGCCCGCCCTGGCGGCGCCGCGCCCTCCGGGCTCACGCGGGCGGCGGGCTGCCCTGGGCGCCCTGGGGCTCCCGCGCGAGGCAGAGGTCGCGGCGGGCGGCCAGCGCGGGCGGCTTAGGTGAGGAGGTGCTGCTGGTCGGGGGCGTACCACGAGTACATGTAGGGTGCGGACACGGGCGGCTTCATGTCCCAGTGGTGGGCGGCGAGGCCCGGGGAGGACGCCGAGGGCGGCAGGCTCATGTGGTCGGCGGACGACACGGGCGTGGGTAAGGACGTGGGCGGCATGTAGCCCCCGTGGGCGGCGTGGGACATGTGGTGCTGCGGCGGGCAGGGCGTGCCCGGCGGGCCCAGGTGGGGCGAGCCGTGCGACTCCGGGGGCTGGTTGGTGGGCGTGGGCGGGTGCTGCGGCGGCCCGTGGGCGTGGGGCGGCATCTGGATGGAGTGCGAGGGCGGCGCGTGGGTGTGGGGCGAGGCGGCGTGCGGCGGGTGGTGCTGGTGCGGCGGCGGCGGGTGCGAGTGCGGCGGCGGGCAGGGCGTCAGCTGCGGCGGCGGTGGGTGCTGGGCGTGGTGCGGGTGGCCCATGGGCATCCCCGTCTGCGTGGTGTGGGCGTGCGAGATGGGCACGAGCGCCGTCAGCGGCGGCGGCTGCGAGTGCGGCGGCTGGCCGCCCTGCTGCTGCGGGTGCGTCTGCGCCGGCGACTGCGTCTGCGGGGGCGGGCTCAGGGGCGTGGCCGTCGTGTACGTCTGCAGGGGCGACGTCGCCGACAAGGGGGACGAGCTGAGGGGAGAGCCGGGCCCCACGGGCGCCCCCTGAGGCACGCCCGGCCCGCCCGTCTGCGCCGCCTTCATCATCTTCTTGTACTTGGAGCGGCGGTTCTGGAACCAGATCTTCACCTGCGGGAGAGAGAGGCGCGGTCAGGTCAGCGTAAAGGGGGGGGGGGGGGTAAACATTTGACTTTAGTAGCTATTTAACCGTGGGCTTTTGTGACTTCCTGACTGATAATTGGCTTGCACGTTTTGAATCGAAATGAACCATTCATGAGGGCCATTGGCCTAGTGATTTGCCATTTATTTGTGTATCTTTCATTTAGGGGATAGTTATCAGTAGTGATAACTGCCTTATATCTACCTACTTGTAAATAATTACATGCATAATCACTAAGACAAACTATTCCCATCTAATTTCCCAAGAATAATTTCCAACACTGAACACTAGCACAAAAGCAACTCAAGACAGGTTGCAGGCATGTCATAAACAGCCAATTGCCTGATTGCTGACACGTGGCTATGCACTATAAAACTGACTCCTGACATAGTAATGAACTATAACAAATTATACTTTTGTTGTTGTTTCTGCTGACGCTGATAGTGACAAGTGACATTCTGGCGCGTGATTTTTAATGGTGATTGTTAGGGTGATAAAGTGGTTCTATATCCGATGGGTGATTTAGTGAGAATGACAAAGTACTTTTAGAAGGATTCAGAGTGATGTAGATTAGGGAGAAATTGATGCTCGTGAAGGGAAAATTGTTGTAAAGTTATTCAAGTTTGCATGCATATACATATTTGTGTGTGTGTGTGTGTGTGTGTGTGTGTGTGTGTGTGTGTGTGTGTGTGTGTCTGTGTGTGGCTTTATTTTGTTCTTTTGGAAAATCTATTTGTAGTTTATATATTTATATTCCCACTTCTCTCTCTCTCAATTGGTCTCTCTCTCTCTCTCTCTCTCTCTCTCTCTCTCTCTCTCTCTCTCTCTCTCTCTCTCTCTCTCTCTCTCTCTCTCTCTCTCTCTCTCTCTCTCTCTCTCTCTCTCTCTCTCCCTCTCTCTCTCTCTCTCTCTCTCTCTCTCTCTCTCTCTCTCTATCTATCTATCTGTCTCTCTCTTTCTCTCGCCCTTCCTTCCCATCTCTCTCTCTCGCTCTCTCTCTCTCTCTCTCTCTCTCTCTCTCTCTCTCTCTCTCTCTCTCTCTCTCTCTCTCTCTGTCTCTCTCTCTCTCTTTCTCTCTCCCTCCCATTCCCTCCCCTGTCCCTCTCTCACTTTACCCCCCCCACACACACACACACACTTCCTCCCCCTATTAGTATGCATGTATCCACACTACATTAAGGCACAGCTGAAATAACTTTGCCATTTGCATATGAACATAAATATGTCATACACACGCAAGTAACATCGGCTGGAATGACCAGAAATATTTGCACATTTGCATAACGGGAT
>NC_061841.1:8781004-8786004 GCF_019202785.1 Penaeus chinensis
GAGGTGAGGGAGGAGGTGAGGGAGGGAGAGGGAGAGAAGGGAGGGAGAGGCAGAAGAGGGAGGAAGGGAGGAGAAGAGGGGAAAAGAGGGAGGGGGAGAAGAGGGAGGGAGAGCAGGGAGGGGGAAAAGAAAGAGGAAGAGGAAGGGGGAATGGGGAGTGGGAGGAGGAGGGGGAGAGGAGGGAGCACACAGGATTTGGGATTAAGCGCTGGTGAGGCTGAGGAAGCAAGAGATTTTTGTTCCGAAAGGAGATTTTAGCTGTCTTGTCTTTGCTTAATATATGTTAGTTATTTTATTGTGTGTATTTATTTCTGTCCTTTATTTTCATGTTTTTTTCTGTCTGTCCGACTTTCTCCCCTCTCTCTCTCTCTCTCTCTCTCTCTCTCTCTCTCTCTCTTCTCTCTCTCTCTCTCTCTCTCTCTCTCTCTCTCTCTCTCTCTCTCTCTCTCTCTCTCTCTCTCTCTCTCTCTCTCTCTCTCTTTCTCTCTTTCTCTCCCTTTCTCTCTCTCTCTCCCTTTCTCTCTCTCTCTCTCTTTCTCTCTCTCTCTCTCTCTCTCTCTCTCTCTCTCTCTCTCTCTCTCTCTCTCTCTCTCTCTCTCTCTCTCTCTCTCTCTCTCTCTCTCTCTCTCTCTCTCTCTCTCTCTCTCTCTCTCTCTCTCTCTCTCTCTCTCTCTCTCCCTCTCTCTCTCTCTCTCTCTCTCTTTCTCTCCTTTCCTCCTCCTTTTCCTGTTTTCCCTCACCCCGCACGCACAAACACACACACACACATAAACACATTCACAAACACACATACGCCCAAATTACATGCATATACGCCCACAACATCCTCCTCTCTTACCTTCCTCTTACGCTCACGCCCACACGCCCACGATCCCGCCCCAGAAACCGTGATTTATATTCGGTTTTCTTGGCTGTTTATTAGAAAATAATTGGCTAATTTGCAACCGCCGAGCGTGTCCGAGCCATGAGGAAAATGAATAAAAAATTATGTCTTGTTTCCCGTCTTCGGATGAGGGGAGTGGGGGGGGTAAGGTAGGGGTGGGGTAGGGGGGGTAGGAAAAGGGGAGGGGGGGAGATATGAGAGGGAAGGGAGGGAGAGTGAGAGGGAGGGAGGAGGGGAGGGAAGAAGTGAAGGAGGGAGGGAGAGGGGAGAGAGGGAGAGAGAGACAGATAGACAGAGAGAGAGACAGAGAGAAAGAGAGAGAGGGGGGGGGGGGGCAGAAAGGAAGTAAATTCGATTACAAAATAAAATTTATATATACGGCGAAATTAATCTAGATGGGAATAATGTTATTAATACATCAACGTTATTTTTTTCCCCTGTAAATACATCCTTTTTCAATTTTGTTTTTCCTATCAATACATTCTGTTTAATTTTTTCTCATGTAAATGCATCTGATTTCATCTTTCTCCCTATCAATAGCACGCCATTCCCTATTTTTTCAATAAAAAATACGTTTTTTAATTAAATTTGCCAACTAATTTCTTGTTGGTAAATTCTCGCTTTTGTAAAAGGGTTTAAACCAACGCGGTTTTCTGAATACATTCTAGACACACATAAAACACGCTAAACAATTCAAAAATCCCTTTCATATTGATATCATTATTATTCCGAAGTAATATACACATTAAAAATAGAAGATATAACGCAGAAAGAGGAAAAATCTAAGTAAAACAAAAGTAAATGATAATTAGAGAGTTGTTATCGCTCTACCGGACTGCCGTTCGCATAGTACGTAGACAGTCTGCGTCCGGATTCACCAATAGGAAAAATCCCTTTTTTATTTTTATTTATCGTTTTTTATTTTGCTTATGTTTGTATTCACTTATCTATTTATTTACGTATTTATTAAATCATTTATATATCTATCTATCTATTTACTTACATATAAATAATTATATGCAAATCAGGTTTCGCGAATTTCATGATTGATAAGACGATACAATAATTACGAAAACTGGTATGATGAGAAGAATTATATTAATGAAAATATAGTACGTGTCATTCATCAATGATCTCAACAGACATTATAATATAAAAATTATTAGAATAAAGATAATCATTCAAAAAGCTAATTTCACTGATATAATGTCAATAATTGTAATAATAACAACAGCAAAGCAACATTAATTATCATAATAAAAACAAAGTAGTGCAGAACAATAATATATAATTACTATTTTAATATTTATTAAGAATAATGCTGAGACTTGTAATGACATAATTCCACAATATTCTCATAATAAGATGTTAAAATAAATCATATTTAAATGTTTCTGAACAAACATTGACACTAAAGGCGCTAACAGAACGTTATCAATAAAGAATATGATCCTTATTATCACCAAGGCGATAATATAGTTATCCCTCTGATAAATATTATAAAATCGTAATTATTATGAAAATGATTATTGAAATTGGAAGGAAAGATGCTGAAAATAATGTCATTATATAAAATACTCGTTCTAGCAGCGGCAGAGCAGTTCATAATATCAAAATAATGTATTAATAAATGTAATATAAATCATGCAAATTTCTTGAATAACAACAAAACCTCACGTGCAATATACGAGGTGAATATTATAACAAAATTAAAATCAGAGAACAGATGATATTAAAAGTCGTTGATAAGGAATAATGATAAAATTAAGGGCAAAAATAAAACAGTGATAAAGGAAAATAATAAGGATAACAGAATTTCTACATCCACTCTCCCTGTGGCCGGAAAAAGGCTTCGTTCGGATAAGCGCATGCAGTTCGATCCGGATTCATGCATTTAATTTCTCTCCGGTCTCTTTCTCTCTCTTCCTTTCCACTCTTTGGACTTACATTTCCCTTCCTTCCGTATTTTTTTCTTTCTTTCTTTCTTTCTCTTTCTTCTCGTTCGTTTCTTTCTCGTACTCTTTTGTCTGTTTTGTCTTTCTCTCCCTCTTTAGCACTCCATTTCTCTCTCTCTTCCGTCTCTCTCTCTTTCTTTCTCTCCTCCTCCTCCTTCTCCTCCTCTTCTTTCCTCCATCTTCCTATTCTTCTTCAACTATTCCTATTTTTCTACCATTTCTTACACTATCCCTTCTTCCTCTCCGTCTCTCCTTCTCGTAAATTAAGCAGACTAATAGTATCACCTTTATTATTGAAGTGTGCCGTTGTCTACGTACTTTCGTTATAACCGGTATTGAATACTTTTAATTTATAAGATCATATGTAATTTTCTTCTTCTTCTTCTTTTTGCTACTGTATTTGGGATATTGATATCTCTATTGTTCTTATTTCTGTTATTATTATTGTGAGGCCTTTATTGGAATAATTTTGCTATTTATTGTGTTTATCAGCATTATCATCATCATCGTCCTTATTATCATTATCATGATTATAGTATCATTATTGTTATTATTATTACTATAATTATTATTATTATTATTATTATTATTATTATTATTATTATTATCAACATAATTTCTGTTATTATCATCATTACCACTATTATCATTGTTACTATTATCTTTATCATTATCATCATCATTACTATCATCATTATCATTATCATCATCATTATCATCATTCCTATCATCATCATTATCCATATTTGACTCTTCTACACCGTTCGTTATTTCTCAAAACATTAAATAGACTTTATTAGCGCATCGATAACTTAACAACCGCTGCATTTGCTCACTCGTATAGCAACCATCGCTCATTTCGTATTCTTAGCAGACGATCTACTTAATTACGAGATGAAAGATACTTTTTTTTTACTTTTGATAACGAAAGCAAATTTATCTTGACTAATTCTTGTTTTAGGAAATGCATAGAACTGCGAAATCTCTTGAAAACAGTGTTAAATGAGCGTTGGTTTCCTGTTAATATTTTTTCATCGTTAATCTGTTCATTTCGTTTGCTAATCTTGTTGTTATCTGTCCTTATCGGCTACTAAGCTTTTATCTGTATGTTTTTATAATTAATAATCAAAATTCGTTGATAATTATGATTGATAATTATTATTTATCATAATGTTTTTGTTTTTTTGTTTAGTTTTATTGCTTTTGGTTATTGTTAAAGTGTTTAGTAAGAAAGAATGAAATAAACTGATAAAACGGAAGGAAAACAAAGAAACACAGGATAAATAAACCAAGAGAAATAAAGAACAGATAAATAAACCAACTGGAATAAATGAAATAAACCCCGTGATATAAAACAAAAAGACAAATCGTAAGAAACGGAAGAGAAATTAAATAAACGAAAAATAATAAAAACTGATTAAACCGAGCTATATAAGTAAAAGAAAAATATTAAACCAAGTAAACCAAAAATCTAAGAAATATGAACCTTAGATAACCAAAAAAATAAGAATAAAGAATAAAAAAGGCAGACACCGATAAACCAAAAAAAAGAAGAAGTGATAATTGCATAATAAGGAAGAGAAAAAAAAATAACTTAAACCAAAACGCAAAATAAAACGAAAACAGACAGACAGACAGGCAGACAGACAGACGGACAGACAGACAGACAGACAGACAGACAGACAGACAGACAGACAGACGGACAGACAGACAGACAGACAGACAGACGGAGGAACATTACCCGATTCCCTCCATCTCGATTCCCTTCGTTAATGGAAATTACGCGAATAGAACCAGCTCTCCGCCCGTCATTTATGGGAGAGGATCCCTGTCGCTAAGATGCTGTGTGTGGGGGGGGGGGGGGGGGGGTCGTGTGCTTGTGTGTTTGTGTGAGTTTCCTTTTGTGTGTGTGTGTGTGTGTGTGTGTGTGTGTGTGCTTGTGTGTGTGTGTGTGTGTGTGTGTGTGTGTGTGTGTGTGTGTGTGTGTGTGTGTGTGCGTGTGCTTGTGTGTATGTGCTTGTGTGTATGTGATTGTGCTTTTGTGTGTGTGTGTGTGTGTTGTGTGTGTGTGTTTCCTCGTGTGTTTGTGTTTGTGTGTGTTTGTTGTGTGTGTTTGGGCTCTCCTGGAGGTTGCATTGGTGCTTTTAATTCTTGTGGCTATG
>NC_061841.1:8791004-8798504 GCF_019202785.1 Penaeus chinensis
TCTCTCTCTCCTCTCTCTCTCTCTCTCTCTCTCTCTCTCTCTCTACTTCTTCTTCTTGTTTTTCCATCTCTATCTCTCTCTCTCTCTCTCTCTCTCTCTCTCTCTCTCTCTCTCTCTCTCTCTCTCTCTCTCTCTCTCTCTCTCTCTCTCTCTTTATCTTTCCTATTTCCGCTGGCGATATATTCCCGATATAATCATCGGCATCAAGCGATATACACTTTAAGCCAGTGATTATCTTGTTTTATCGTCGTTAGCTGTGTGTTTTCGTTATAGTTAGAGCGATAACGTCATTGGTTATGTATATAGAATTTTCGCTGTGAAGTTGTTAGCGATAATGTGTGAATGATTTGCCAGGAATTTATGACTTTTTTATCTATTTCTTTATCTGTTTATGTCTGATGTGGATTTGCCGTTGGTGTGTTTTGTGCGTGTCATTCTACTGCGTGTGGTTTTTACTTATGGATGTATAGTATACTGGAGATGGCTGCATAGATCGAAATTCATTCAGCAGTATGCCGGTATTTTTTTTCTTGGTGCTAATAACTAAACCCCCTCCCACCCTCCCTCCCCCCTACCCCTTTGGGCATGAGTGCCAAGGTGCCGAAGGGGGGAGGGAGTGCCAAACGGCCGGAAGGGGGGCTGGCATGAACGAATAAAAGAGGAAGAGCCAAGGAAGGTGGAAGGAACAGCCTCGGGCCGGCAAGCGCGACCCGAGGGAAGAAGGCTGGACGAAAGGAAGCCTGCGGGCATGGCACTGACCGTCGACGGAGGGCGAGGGGCACTGGGACGTGAGGTAGGAGCTCATGGGGTAGCCCGGGTAGGAGCTCTGCGGGTACATGGGCGGGAATCCGTAGCCGGGCGGGTTGTAGCCCGGGGTGGGCGCCTGCTGGTAGCCCAAGGGCTGGGCGTAGGGCGGCGTGTGGGCCATGCTCGCCAGCCCCTGCTGCGGAAGGTCCATGTACTTGGAGGCCAGGTCCTGGTCGGGCATGGTGGCTGTTTCCGCCGACGCCAGTTTGGTTGGGCGGGCGTTTCGCGGGCTGTCGGTCGGGCGGGCGGGCGGGGGTCGGGCTCGGCGGTCGGTTGGCAGTCGGGAGGGGGGTGTGGGGGGGGAGGATTTACAAACGGATTACACACACACAGCGATCAGTCACTTGGAACGGGACATGTGGATCTCATTGGAAAATCACGTTAATCAAAACCACCACGTGACACTGGGCGGCGGCAGATAGGCCTGGCCTGAGTCGCCGCGCCGAACACTCTCGGATTCACCCTACAGTACTTAGCCTGACTGCGGAAGAGATACTTGTGAGAGCGAATAAACCTTCGAGGTAACATCTATCCAGCCTGGAGCCATAGCCACGCCCCTCCTCGCGCCGTCCGGACACCCGATTGGCCCAGCCGACCCACGGGAGTCTGTTGCGACGGATGACGTCACCGCTCACGCCCCTTCTGGAATCGCCTCGGCCAATCAGCACGCCCCCTTTTTCCATAACCCTTCCCTACCTCCCCCCTACCTCCCCCTCCCACCCGTGACTCGAGCCCCGCCCCATTCCAGTATGACTTCGGGCCGAGGCATGGAACGGCCGACTGTCGTATTCTCTGCACAAGAAATGGAGCATGCAAAGTGCAGCTAACATTTATGGCAATTATATACACGGGTCTGTACAATGTGTGTGTGGATATATTGAATTGAGTTCCGTAAACTCCACATACAAGGTACATCCGGGAAAGGAAGGAATGTACTTTGTAACGAGGGGAAAAGAGGGGAGGAGAGAGGAAGAAGACGGAAGGAGGGGAGAGGAGGGAGGGGGAAAAGGAGAAGAGGGGAAAGAGGAGGGAAGAAAGGAGGAGGAGGAAAAGGTCGAGAGGGGAAAGAGGAGAGAGTGGAAGGAGGAGAGGGGGAAATATGGCTTACTAGATGAGGGGAAGGAAGATGCAGTGAAATAGAATAAAAAAGCGAGAGAAAGAAAAGAAGAGAAGAAAGGAAGAAGGAAACTATACGAATGAGAAGGAAAATATATATAGGAGGATAAGAGGGGAAAGGAGAGAAATAATAAATGAAGAGAATGGGGAACAGAGAAACTAAGAAAAGAGTAAAAAAAAAAAAAAAAATAGGAGAAGAGAAGAGAGAAAAATAAAGAAAGGAAAGAGAAGAGAAGAGGGACGAGATAAGAAAGAGGAAGAAGGCGAAGAGGGGAAAGGAGGGGAGAAGGAAGAGAGGGCAAGAACAGGAAGATGAGGTGAGGTCGCTCCCAGAGTGTTACGACCTTTGTTTTTTGACTTCACGTGAGATGTGGCATGATAAGACGTGACAGGTGAAGCGATGTCATGAATAAAAAAAAATATATAACACCCCCATTACTCCCCTCCCCCCTCTCTCCCCTCTCCTTTCTCTCTCTCCCCTTCTCTCCTCCTCTCTCCTTCTCTCCTTTTTATCTTCTCTTCCCCTCCGCCTTCTCTCCTTTCTCTCTTCTCTTCCCCTCCCCCTTCTCTCCCCCTCCCCCCTTCCCTTCCCCCTTCCCCTTCTCTCCTCCTTCTCCCTCCCTCCCACTTCTCTCCCCCTCCCCCCTTTCCTTCCCCCTCCCCTTATCTTCCCCTCCTCCCCTCCCCCTTCCATCTCCCTCTCCCTCCCCCTTCTCTCTACTCCCCTCCCTCTCCCCCTTCTCTCCTCCTTCTCCCCCCCTCCCCTTCTCCCTCCTCCCCTCTCCCTTTTCTCCCCTCCCCTCCCCCTCCCCCTTTCAAACACCGCCTCTGAAGGCATATATTTAATGTCTTCTCAACACGCAAAAAATATATATGTATATTAAAAACAAAATAAGAATAAAAATATAAAGCAATTTTCTTCTTCTTCTTTCTTTTCTTCTTCTTCTTTTCTCTTATTTTCTTAACAGTAATCTTTCGTTTTATTTACTTTGCCTTTATTATATTTTCTATATTATTTTTTTTTTCTCTCTGTGTTTCATTTCATTTCGTTTCCTTTATTATTATTATTATTATTATTATTATTATTATTATTATTATTATTATTATTATTATTATTATTACTATTATTATTATTATTATTATAATTGTTGTTGTTGTTGTTGTTGTTGTTGTTGTCGTTGTTATTATTATCATCATCATTATTATTACTATCATTATCATCATGTTTTTTTCTTTTGTCTAATTTAGAATTATATATATATATATATATATATATATATATATATATATATACATATGAACCGCGTTCATGTTGACAAATGTATAAAAGGTATGAATGAGAATGAATATCTTCACAATACAAGAGATGTATTTGACCGGTTTCGACTTTTCATTCTCATTCATACCTTTTATACATATATATATATATATATATATATATATATATATATATATATATGTGTGTATATATAAATATATACATATATATATATATATATATATATATATATATATAACTCACAATCGTGATATTTATCCGACGAAATCATTCATTAATATGATAATAATGACGTTATGGCAATTAGTATGATAATTCATTAGTATGATGATAATGACGTAATGCTAAGCGCATGTCAGAGATTAAAGAAGAATATTTATATATATCAGACGTTACTATTAAAGAGTCATTTATGCCTTTTTTTTTTTTTTTTTTTTTTGTTATTATCGATGAATACTAATTAACTTGTCAGAGATCACTGCATTCGACCCCCTCCCCTCCCCTCCCCGCCCCTATTTTCTCTCTCTCTCTCTCTCTTTCTCTCTCTTTCTTTATCTCTCTCTCTCTATCTCTCGGCCTCTCTTGCTTTCTTACTCTCTCTCTTTCTCTGTCTTACTCTCGCTCTCTCTCTCTCTCTCTCTCTCTCTCTCTCTCTCTCCATCTCTCGCTCTCTCAATCTCTCTCTCTCTCTCTCTCTCTCTCTCTCTCTCTCTCTCTCTCTCTCTCTCTCTTTCTTTTTTATTCTCTCTCTTTCTTTCTTACTCTCCTTCTTTCTCTCTCTCTCTCTCTCTCTCTCTCTTTCTCTTATGTTTTTCCCTTTCCCCTTTCCCTTCTCCCTCTCCCACTTATTCTCTTTCCCTCATCCCTTTGCCCTCCTTCTCTCCCTCTCTTATTATCCTCCTCCCCCCTATCCTCTCTCCCTTTTTCTTCTAAATCCTATTCGCTTTCGCTTTTTCCTTTCCCTTTCTTTCCTTTTCTCTTTTTTTTCATCTTGATTCGTCAGCCTCCCTCCTCCTCCTCCTCTCTTTTTTCAGCTCCTATCTCCTTCTTTCTACCCTTTCTCTCCTTCCTTTTTTTCCCCTTCTTCTCCATTTCTCCCATTTCCTCCCTTCGTTTCCCTTCCCCTTCCCCACTTTCTCCCTTTCTCTCATCCCCCAGATTTAGTTTTCCCCTTTATCTCCTTCTCTTTCCCTTTCCCTCTTCCTTCCTCTTCCCCCTCTCTTCATCTCCCTTTCCATTTCTTCTTCCCCTTTCTCTCCCTCACCCCCCCTTCCTCCTTCCCCTTTCCCCTTCCTCTCTCTCCCTCCATCCTTCTCCCTCTCTCTTCTTCCCCCTCCCCCTTCCCCATCCATCCTTCCCCCTCCCCCTTCCCCTTCCCCTCTCTTCTCTAACATCTCTTCCCCCTCCCCCGTTCCCCTCCCTCTTCTCCCCTCCCCCCTTCCTTGCTCCCCCCCTCCTTGTCATCTTGTTACCTGGAATATTTTTTTTCATGTACGGAAATAGACGTACACAGAGACACACACTTAGGCCCACACACACACACACACACACACACACACGCACACACACGAGCAATTTCCTCTCTCTAATACACGTGGACACCAAAATCGTACACACACATAGGCAGAGAAAGACTCGATACTTGTTTTTCTTCTTTATTCCTTTCCTCTTCCTTTTTTTCTGCTTCCTCCTTTTCTTCTTTCATCTTCTCTTTCTCTTTTCCCTCCTCCTCTTCCTTCTTTGTTTATTTCTCCGTTCTCTTTCTCCTCTTCTTCCAGCTTTTTTCTTTTCCTCTCTGTCTATTCTTTCTCTTTCTTCTTTTCCTCTCTGTCTATTCTTTCTCTTTCTTCTCCTTCACCTTCTGTTTCTCTTTGTGTTTCTCTCTCTCCCTTCTCTTCTTCTTCCTCGATTTTCTTCTTATTCTATATTTTTCTCTCTCTCTTTTTCTTGTTCCCATTCTTCTTCTTCCATCTTTCTCTTCTACCTACTCATTTCTTCCTTTTCTACGTCCTTTTCTCCTTCTTTTGCTTCTTCTTCTTCCTCTTTTTCTTCATTTTCTTCCTCTTCTTTTTCTCCTCTCCTTCTATTGTTCAAATTCTCCTTCTTACATTTTCTTTCCCTTCTTCCTCCTCCTCCTTGCTTTTTTACCTCTTCCTCTTCCTCTTTCTCTTCTTCTTCTTTTTCTTCTTCTTCTTTATCTTCTTCAACTGCTACCTCTTTTACTTCCTGCTCCTCCTCCTCCTCCTCCTCCTCCTCCTCCTCCTCCTCCTCCTCCTCCTCCTCCTCCTCGTCCTCCTGCTCCTCCTCCTCCTCCTCCTCCTCCTCCTCCTCCTCCTCGTCCTCCTCCTCCTCCTCCTCCTCCTCCTCCTCCTCCTCCTCCTCCTCCTCCTCCTCCTCCTCGTCCTCCTGCTCCTCCTCTTCCTCCTCCTCCTCCTCATCATCATCATCATCTTCTTCTTCTTCTTCTTTTTTCTCAAATATCCCCTACCCCCTACCCCCCCCCCCCTCTAAATACCCTCTCACTTGCAATTTACAAATTTAATTGACAAAAGACCCCCTCTCTACCCCTCCCTTCCCCCCCTTGTCATTCATATGCTCATTCATACGTACAAACGCACACACACACACACACACACACACCACATACACAACCACACACACACACACACACCACATATACACACACACTTACACACACATACCACATACACACACACACACACACACACTTACACACACACATACATACACACTCACACATACACACACACATACACACACACATTCACACACCCTTACAAATATACTTACACACACACACATACACACACACTTGCACACATAGTTACACACAGACACACACACACACACACATACCTGTAATTATGACCCCCCCCCCCTCCCCTTCCAAATCCGACAGGTGTTTCTCAGTTCCTCTGCCGATAGAGAAAGAGAGGGAGAGGGAGGGAGGCAGCCAGGGAGAGGGAGAGGGAGAGAGAGAGAGAGGGAGGGAGGCAGGGAGGGAGAGGGAGAGGGAGAGATAGAGAGAGAGAAAGAGAAAGAGAAAGAGAGGGAGAGGGAGGGAGGCAGGGAGGGAGAGGGAGAGGGAGAGATAGAGAGAGAGAAAGAGAAAGAGAAAGAGAGGGAGAGGGAGGGAGTTAGAGAGAGAGAGAGAGAGAGAGAGAGAGAGAGAGAGAGAGAGAGAGAGAGAAAGAGAGGAGAGGGAGGGAGTTAGAGAGAGAGAGAGAGAGAGAGAGAGAGAGAGAGAGAGAGAGAAATATATATATACTTCTTTGTCTTATCTTTTCATCACTAAGCTCTTACGACAATCGCCATTATCATCTCTCTCTCCTCTCCTATTCTTCTCCTCCTTTCGGAAAACATAAACGAAAACCTCTTAACCCCCACCCCCCTCTTTACCCCCCCTCCTCCCCCCCACCCCACTTACCAATTTCGTATAGACTCTGATAAACGGAACAAGAGCGAGAAAGGAAATCAAATCCTTTATATTGGGGTTAGAACCTTTATGGTACGGACGAGCAGGTCGATTGTTGGGGTTGGAGCCGATAGAGGGGTGTTGGAGGGGTGGGGGAAGGTCAAGAAAGGAGGTTGAGGGGGGAGGGAGTCAAGAATTTCTTAAAACGAGGTCGAGGTGAGATAAGGGAGGGGTGGGTGGGGGGAAGAGAGGTTGGGGGGGGTCGATAGAGGGCAGAATAAGGTAGGGGAAGGGGGGGTTGAGACGTATCAAAGGTACTTTTAGTGGGGGTGAAACAGGGAGGGATATGGTGGGGGGGGGGAGATGAGAGAGTCGAGGGAGGAGGTTGGGGTCAGTAGGGGGAGGGGGAGGGGGAGACAGGGAGGAGAGATAGTTGGGGGAAACCGTCGAGAGGGGAGGTTGGGGGGCGAGGGGGGGTTAAAATACCCATAGAGGGGGTCCGAAACAGAGAGGGAGAAGGAGGTAGGGGTGTAGGGGAGACAAGAAGGGGGGGGGGGGAGGTGATAGCGATTAGGACTTAACAAGCAATTAGGAAGCCAAAATAGTGTCATTAGTGTGATCGCTAACTGCTACTAATAGACTAATGGTGTCATAATAGATAGTCTTTTCTTTTATTCCCTCAGGCTATATGATTTTCATCTCTCTCTCGCTCTCTCTCTCTCGCTCTCTCTCTCTCTCTCTCCTCTCTCTCTCTCTCTCTCTCTCTCTCTCTCTCTCTCGCTCTCTCTCGCTCTCTCTCGCTCTCTCTCTCGCTCTCTCTCTCGCTCTTTCTCTCTCTCTCTCTCTCTCTCTCTCTATCTAT
>NC_061841.1:8816004-8820691 GCF_019202785.1 Penaeus chinensis
CCTTCCCTCCTTCCCCTATTTTCTCCCTTACTTCTTCTCCTCTCTCTTACATCTCTTTCGTCCTTCCTTCTCCCTTCTCTCTTCCCTCCCTATTTGCTTTTCTCTCTCTTCTCTTCCTCTCTCCTATCCCCCCTTCTGCTCTTCCTCCCTCCCTCTCCCTTATCCTTTATCCCCCTCCCCCATTCTCCTCTTTTCACTCTTCTCTCCTTTTTCCTCCATTCTCCCTCTCCCCTTTTCCCCTCTTCTTACCTCCTTCCTACTTTCCCTTCCCCTTTATTCTCTCTCTTCTCCTTCTCCCTCTTTTCCCTTTCCACCCTCTTCCCCACCTCCTCTTCTCCATTATTCCCTTCCCCCTCTCTTTCTTTCCTCTTACGACTCCTTTTCCTTTAGTCTCTCCCCTCCCTTTTCTCCCCTTACTTCCCTCCCTTTATCCCCCTTTCTCTCTCTCCTCCCTTTCTTTCTCTTTCGCCTTCCTTTCTTCCTCTTTTCTCTCTCTCCTCCCTTTATTGGCCCTTCTCTCTCCCCTCGCTTTATTCCCTTTTCTCTTTCTCCTCCCTTTCATCCTCTTTCTCTCTCTCTCTCCTCTTATTCCCCATTCTCTCTCTCTCCCCTCACTTTATTCCCCATTCTCTCTCTCTCCCCTCACTTTATTCCCAATTCTCTCTCTCCTCCTTCTATTGGCCCTTCTCTCTCTCCTTCCTTTATTCCCTTCCCCTCCCCTCCCCTCTGACCCCTCCCCCCGTTATGGCAACATCCCGGACACTGAATTGAACAAGAGGGAAATATTTGAACAAAAATGAACAGTCGTTTAGAAAGGGGAGAACATTTTTCTATCTCTCTCTTTTTATTTATTTTATGTCTTTTCTCCTGTTTATTTCGTTTGTTTACTTATTAATCTAAGAATTTTTGGCGAGGAAATACACCTTTTTATTCAATCTTCTTGTATCATTTATGATTGTTATTATTAGTATTGATTTTCATTTTAATAAAAACAACAACTTTGTTCTGTTGTTCTTTTGTGATATTTGCTGATTTTTTTTTTTTTTTATCTACAGGCAGATTATTTTATGTGATTATCTATAACCTAAAAATCATTTTATCCGAAGAACATTTTAAGAGAACAAACTATTACACTATTATTTTTTCCATAGAACACGTATACGAATTCTTTCAAAATTCTGATGATGATGATGATGATGGTGATGATGGTGATGATGGTGATGGTGATGATGATGATGATGATGATGGTGATGGTGAGGATTATGATGATGATGATGATGGTGATGATGATGATGATGATGATGGTGATGATGGTGATGGTGATGATGATGGTGATGATGGTGATGGTGATGGTGAGGATTATGATGATGATGATGATGATGGTGATGATGGTGATGGTGATGATGATGATGATGATGATGATGATGATGATGATGATGGTGATGGTGATGATGATGATGATGATGATGATGATGATGGTGATGGTGATGATGATGATGATGGTGATGATGGTGATGATGATGATGATGATGGTGATGATGATGGTGATGATGATGATGATAATAATGATAAGGGTACAAGTAGGGATAATGATGATGGTGATAATGATGATATAGATAACGATAATGATGAAAATAAGGATAATGATGAAGAATATAGTGATAATGCTGATATTAGATAATAATGATTTTGATGATAATGATGATAATAAGAGATAATGATAATAATAGTAATGATAATGATAATGATGATGATAATAATAATAATAGTAATAATAATAATAATAATAATAATAATAATAATAATAATAAATTTGATAATAATGATAATAAAGATGAGGATAATCATGATGATAAAGACTAAAATGATAATAATGATAATAACAAAAAAAAACAAAAACAATACACAACGATAGGCAACAAGAACAAGAGGAAGAACAGGTTCATCGACAACATCCGGCTTGAACAAAGAACAGGAATAAAGAACACAAGTGAAGTGAAGAACAGGCGAGGGAATAAAGAATTTCTGGTTCTTCAATAAATGGCATATGATTTATTTCGGTTAAAATTATCATTGATATTATTATTATTATTATCCTTATTATTATTATCATCATTGTTATTACTGCTATTATTAATATCATAATTATTATTATCATTACCATTATTATTATTACTGTTTATATTCATTATTATTTTTATTAAGATATATATGTATGCATGAAGGCTTGTAAATGTGTATAAATGTAAATGTGAGAGATCTATGTGTGTAAATATGCATACATTCATACGTACGTTCACACTCATTGAAGCATATACCAACAAAGACAGGAACACACACACACACACACTCAGAAACATACACACACGCGAACACTAACGGATGCACACACACACACACACACACACACACACACACACACACACACACACACAAACAGATGCACACAACCACACACACACACACACACACACACACAGAGACAGATGCACACAACCATACACACACACACACAAACACACACACACACATAGAAACACACACACACACACATAGAAACACACACAGAAACACATACACACACGAACAAACAGAACAGATGCACACACACACACACACACACACACACACAAACAACCACACACACACACACACACACACACACACACACACACAGAACAATCCATTTAACCGCAGACAATTCATAAAACAGTGATTATGAATCACCATCAATCTCTCACTATCACTATAATCTTGTCACTTTAAATTTTTATGTTAATTACTATCGATCTCATTAATGATACTATAATCGCGAAATTAATGTGACATGAATTGACTTCTGTGGTTTAATCGTAAGCATCAATAAAATATATTGACGTAATTATGATTGTTTCTAATGCAGTTTTAATAAAAATAATTCTTTTCTATGCAATCGCTAATGTGAAAATAATTTCAAACGGTTATTAGGATAAGTAATTAACCCTTAAAAGATAATTAGTTATGATGATTATAAAATTGTTGATTTATTTAATGAACAATAATGTTTTAATTTCTCAAATTCGAATAGTTTCGTAGCCCTTTATAGTTTTCGGTAATCATGATATCCATTTTTATTATTATTGCTGTTATTTTATCGCTATCAGTATTGTTATTATTACTATTGTTATCATTATAATTGTTATCATTATCGTTATTATCGTTATTACTATTATTATCATCATTATCATTATTATTATCGTTGTTGTTATTAATATCATTATTACTACTGGTATCTTTATTATCATTATCATTATTATCATTATCATTATTATTATTGTTATTATTATTATTATCATTATTATTATTATTACTCATACTATTACTACTACTACTACTACTAATCTTATCATTAACATTTTCATCAATATTATTATTAATATTAATATTATTATCATTATGATTATTGTTATCATCATTATTACTGCTACTATCAATATTATAATTATTATCATCATTATCATTATTATCACTATTGTTATCTTTTTTATTATTATTATCATTATCATTATCATCAGTATTATCAATATTCTTTTTTTTTTTGCATTGTTATCGCTTTCATTATTATTATTATTACTATTATCGTAACAATTATTATCATTATCATTATTCTTTTTCTTGTTATTTCTATTCTTATTAATGTATCTATTTCATTCCAAAACCAAATACAACAAAACAAAACAAACAAAAGAAATAAGGAAAACAAAAAAACAAACATACACACGTATCTAAAACAGCTTCAACCCCAAACTTCGCAAATTGCAAAGTTGACAAATAGAGGGGAAACGTAGTCGAATTCAACTGACCTCCGTATGGCAACGCCGCGACAGTTGCCAAGCCGTGCAATATGTACCAAGAATAAATAGCATCAGGAAATATCTACTATGTTATTGTGATGTTTTAAGAGGTGTGACACTTCCTTTGACAAAGCATCATCATCCTCCTCCTCCTCTTCCTCTTTCGTCTTATCATTATTCTGTCTCGTGTTTCTTTTTTTCTTTTTATTTATTATTTTTATTGTTGGTTGTTGTGTTGTGATTTTTTTTTTCTTTGGTATTATTATTATCATTGTTTTTTGTTTGTTTGTTTTTGTTGCTTTTTTCTGCTTTCTTCGGTTTCTTCTTTTTGGTTTTATTTATTTTTTTCTTTTCTGGTTTTATGTCTTCTTTTTTCGTCTTTCCTGGTTCTCTATCTTCCTCTTTCTTTATCTCTTGTTTGCCTTTTTGACATCATTTTCTTCTTATTTCAACTTTATTCTTATTTCAACTTCCCTTCTCCCTCTTCTTCCAATTCTTCCTCTTCTTCCACTTCTCTGCTTCCTCTTCTTTCTTCACTCTCTCCCTCTTCCACCTCCACGAAATATGCAAATTGTCTCATAACCCATAGGAATGTACCGTACTGGGCCAATCTCCCGCCTCCAGCCCGAATTTATGGAGATGTATTCCCCTCAAAAAAAAAATAATAACACTAATAAAATAAAAATACATAAATGAATAAAATCTCGGATCGCAAAAAACAATTCTACCTCCTCCATCACTTCGTATTACCTATCTCTAAACGCTGTGAAATGTTTATCTAGTTTACCATTTTCCTTCACTTCTCGCCATTCACTATTCTCTCCTTCATCCACTTTATCTACAGAAAATGGATG
>NC_061841.1:8820791-8827794 GCF_019202785.1 Penaeus chinensis
ATGAAGGTCTTACTCTTTTACTCCCCCTCTTTCCACTCCTTCTACTCTCTCTTTCCTTCCTTTCCCTTCCCCTTCGCCAATTACCCTTTCCTGTTCTCTCACTTCTCTCTCTTTCTGTCTGTCTGTCTGTCTGTCTGTCTGTCTGTCTGTCTGTCTGTCTGTCTGTCTGTCTGTCTCTCTTTCTCTCTCTCTCTTTCTCTCTCTCTCTCTCTCTCTCTCTCTCTCTCTCTCTTTCTCTTCCCTTTCTCTCTCTCCCCCCCCCCCCTCTCTCTCTCTTTCCCCCATTTCTCTCTCCTCCCCTTTTCTCTCGATGTCGGATTTCCCCTTCCCCTCTCCCTCTCCCCTCTACCCTCTCCCTGCCTCTCTCCCTCTCCCCTCTCTCGCCCCTTGGATGGATGCGTGCGTCGTAGGGAGATCGCTGAAAGGAGGGGAAAACACCCCTATTAAGAGAAGGAGGGAGAGAGGGAGGGAGAGAGGGAGGGAGAAAGAAAGATAGGGAGAAGATGAGCGAGAGAAAAGCAAAGCAAGATTATTATCACCATCATTGTCATTATGATTACCCACATTATCACCATTGCTATGATTCCCATCATCTATTTTATCATCGCTACCATCGCTAAACTCCCCACCACCTCCTCCCCCCCCGCCTCCCCCCAACCCCTCCTCACCCCCGCCTCCTCCCCCCACCACCCACATCACCCCTTCCACCCTCGTCACCTCCCCACACCCCCACCTATAAGCCCCTATCAATAAAGGATGAAGCGAGAGAGAGAAAGGGAAGGGTTGATAGACAGTGGTGGGGGGGAGGGGAAGGAGGGGTGAAGGAGGGAGGGGGTGGACGATAAAGAAGGGGTTGGGGGGTGGGGGTGGACGATAAAGAAGGGGTTGGGGGGTGGGGATGGACGATAAAGTAGGGGTTGGGAGGGTGTGGGGGGGACGATAAAGAATAAATGGGGGGTGTGGGGAGAAGGGTAAACGATAAAGAAAAATATATGATTGAAAGAACAGAACAACACAGTACGAGGAGAAAACAAGAGATCGGGGGAAAGGGGAAGGGGGGAGTGGAGAGGGGAGAGGGGAGAGGGGAAACCCATAGCGTAGGGAGGAAAAAAAATATATTGGGGAGGAAAGGGGAGTGGGGAGGGGAGAGGGGAAACCCATAGCGTAGGGGGAGGAAAAAAAGAGATTGGGGAGGAAGGGGGAGGGGGAAGAAGGGGAGTGGAGAGGGGAAAGGGGAAACCCATAGCGTAGGGGGAAGAAAAAAATAGATTGGGAGGAAGAGGGAGGGGAAGGGGAAGAAGGGGAGGGAGGTTATGATTCCCCTCGGGTTTCTCTCTCCCTTATCCAAGGGTGTGGTGAACGGCAGGTAGGCCTAGGAGACGAGAGTGTTATTGTTATTTTTATTAATGGTCGCGCCTAGTCGTGGTGGTGGTTGTAATAGTGGTTGTAGGCGTAGAATTAGGGAGTTCGATTATTCTTTATGGGCGGTTTTGTTGTTGTTGTTCTTGTTGGTATTTTGTTATTGTTGTATTCATTCAGGATTTTATTGTTTTCGATGTTTGTGTTTGGTTATTATTATTATTATTATTATTATTATTATTATTATTGTTGTTGTTGTTGTTGTTGTTGTTGTTGTTGTTGTTATTATTATTATAGTTATTATTATAATTATTATTATTATTATTATTATTACCAATTTTTTTTTTTTTGGGGGGGGGGGTATTGTTGCGACTATTGTTCTTATCATTATTATTGTTGTTGTTATTGTTATTATCATTATCATCATCGTTATTATTACCATCGTTTATTATTATTATTATTAGCATCAACAGAATATAAAGTATAAATACAGACCACCAACACACACACACACACACACACACACACAAACACACACACACACACACACACACACACACACACACACACACACACACACACACACACACACACACACATACACACACACTAACACACACTAACACACACACAAACACACACACTAACACACACACATACACACACTTTGCATAAAAACAATAAAAACAAATATTCAAAGTCAACTTTTCATCATTTAAAACACAATTTATTCTCGAAATCTCAGCCTCACACTAGCATAAGCTCTAATAACTGTTTACAGAGATTTATGTGCTTCGAAGGGAGAGAGGAGGGGGTGGGGATTGAGGGGGGAGGAGGGGGAGGGAGGAGAGAGAAAGGAGGAGGAGGAAGAGGAGGGAGGAAGGAAGAGGAGGGAGGAAGGAGGAGGAGGGAGGAAGAAAGAGGAGGGAGGAAGGAGGAGGAGAGAGGAAGAAGGAGGAGAGAGGAAGGAGGAGGAGGAAGAGGAGGGAGGAAGGAAGAGGAGGGAGGAAGGAAGAGGAGGAGAGAGGAAGGAGGAGGAGGGAGGAAGGAGGAGGAAGGTAGGAAGGAGGAGGAGGGAGGAAGGAGCAGGAGGGAAGGAAGGTTGAGGTAAGGGGAGAGGGGGAAGGAGGGAAAAGGAGGAGGGAGAAGGAGGTGAAAGGACGAATGGAAGAGATAGCAAGGATGAGAGAGAAAGGGAAGGAATGAGGAAGAACAGGAGGAGAAGGAGAGGAAGGGAGAATGGGGAAGGATGATAGTAAGGAAAGAAAAGGAGGAAGGGAGGAAAGAGAAGAAAGAGAAGAGAAGAGGGTAGAAGGGAGACGGAGCGGAAGAAAACGAAGGCAGTGAGAGGTAGGAAGAAGAAAGAGAGGGAGAGAAGAAAAGAAAGAGAAAAAAACACGAGGAGAAAAGAGAAGAAAGGAAGAGAAAGGAGAAAGAAGGGAGGAAAGAAGGAGATAAGAGGTGGACCGAAAGGTAAATATGGGGGAAAGGAGGAGGGGGAGAGGAGGAAGGGGAAGAGGAGGAGGGGGAGAGGAGGAGGGAGGAGATGGAGAGGGGGGTGGGGGGGAGGGGAGAATGGGAACACAGCTAACTAGAGTGTAACGTTGAAATTTAAGGAGTTGTACGGACTCCGCCAAAGGTAGTGTAGCCTTTTGGGGTCGTCTGTCTGTCTGTCTGTCTGTCTGTCTGTCGGTTTTGCTATGTCTTTGGGTAATTTCGCTCTCATTCTCTTTCTTTCTCTATTTCTGTCTTTTACTCTGTCTCTATTTCTGTCTGTCTGTTTCTCTCTCTCTCTCTCCCCCTCTCTCTCTCTCTCTCTCTCTCTCTCTCTCTCTCTCTCTCTCTCTCTCTCTCTCTCTCTCTCCCCCTCTCTCTCTCTCTCTCTCTCTCTCTCTCTCTCTCTCTCTCTCTCTCTCTCTCTCTCTCCTTCAATTTATCCATCTTCTTTCTTTATCCACGGTTATCCACACACCCACCCACACCCACCCACCCACACACACACACACACACACACACACACACACACACACACACACACACACACACACACACACACACACACACACACACACACAACAAACACACCCTTCCAGACGTAACGCCTCTCTTGCCCGCAACTCCGACATTAAATATACAGTAGTTGTATGTCATTCTGAGCACCAGAAGGAGTCTGTGTGTGTGTTCTGTGTTTAGAATCCTGAATACACCTTTGCCCAAGAACATAACTAAATTTCCTGGGGTTTTTAATTGTCAGAAGGCAAGAAAATGCGTGTCTTTTGAGGCCGTGGGGTCGATAAGGGCGATGGGAGTATGTATTCAGGTAGGATTTCCGACCTTACGTTCTCGTTCTTCTGGGTGGTATACAACGCTATTGCCGTTGGTGTTTTGTTATTTTTTTCTTATTGTCACTGTTTTATTAACTACACTATTTGTTCTTTTCTTTTCTTTATTTGCTTGTCTTTGTTTTGTAATGATGTTATTGTTTGTATATTGTTGTGTCATGTTTATTGTGGTTAGTTTTTATGTTGTCATTGTTTTTGGTGATTTTATTACGAATTTTGTTATCATTATCATTATTATCGTCATTATCATTATCCCTACCACTATTATCTTAATGGTGATGATGATAATAATGATAAGAATAATAATATTAAAAGTAATGGTGATGATAATAATACACTTCTGTCTGTCTACCTATTCATCCGTCTATCTATCTATCTATCTGTCTGTCTGTCTGTCTATCTGTCTGTCTGTCTGTCTGTCTATCTATCTATCTATCTATCTATCTATCTATCTATCTATCTATCTATTCACTTTATCTATCTATCTACCGATCTATCTCTATCCACATCACACACATAACCCCCCCTCCCTCCCCTCCCCCCCACACCAAAGATGAAGAAGACTTAGAAAATAAACGAAAGACATTTATATATATATATATTTTTTCTTTTACTATTATTTTTTTCCTTTAAATTCTGCCACGAAGACGATGAAAGGAAGAAAAAATAAAATGTGTATAGAACGGCTGCTGTATTTACATGGGGAAGCCAACGAGAATATTTCGTGATCTTTTCGGAGGAGGGGGGTGGGGGGTGAGGAAGAGGGGAGTGAGGGAGGGGGGGGGGGAGTGAGGTGGGGAAGGGTGAGGGAGGGGGGGAGTGAAGGGGGGAAGGGGGGAGGGAGGGGGGGTGAGAGAGAGGGGAGTGAGGGAGGAGTAAAGTGAGGGAGAGGGGAGTGAGGGGGGTGTGAGGTGGGGAAGGGTGAAGGAGGGGGGGATTGAAGTGGGGGAGGGTGATGGAGGGGGGGAGTGAAGTGGGGGAGGGGGAGGGAGGGGGGAGGGGGGAGGGAAGGGGGGTAACAGGCTGATATTGGGGGAGGGGGAAGGGGAAAGGGTAAGAGAGAAGGGAGGGGATAGAAGGGGGAAGATAGGGGGAGGGAGATAGGCTTGATGGTGTGAAAGAATAGAGGGAAGGGAGGGGAGGGGAGGGGATGGAGGGAGAGGGGGATAAGAGAGAGAGAGTAGGGGAGGGGGAGGGGAGAGTAGGGTGATAGAGGGGTGTAGAAGGGGGAGGGAGGGGATGGAAGGGTGAGGGTGAGGGGGAAGGGGAAAGATATGAGGGGAGTATAGGGTGGGGGTATTAGGGGGGGGAAAGGGAGGGGGAGGGGAGGGGGGACTTATATGGAGGTAATAAGATTTTTTTATTTCTTTTTTTAGTTCTTTGTTACATATGGGTTACGTGTGTGTACGTGTGTGTCTGGCAATATACGTACATGAAGAATCATCGTAAAAATGGTGTACATGGAGTGACAGACAGACAGACAAACAGAAAGACAGACAGATAGAAATACAGACAGACAGACAGACAAACAGAAAGACAGATAGGCAGAAATACAGACAGACAGACAGACAAACAAACAGAGACAAACAGACAGACAGAGAGAAACAGACAGAGAACCAGCCAGACGAACAAACAAACAGACAGACAGACAGACTGACATACAAACAGAGCAACAGACTCGCAGACATGTACACTGACAGCTGGATAAATAACTGCGCACATACGTGTGTACATTCACTGACATGCAAACAGACGAAAGGTAAATATCTATCTATCTATCTAGCTATCTATTTCTACACAGTCGACCCCTCTCTTCCCACACAAATAAATGAATTGATTAATGAACAAGTGCATAGACCAAGTAAACAGACAAACAAAATAAACAAAGAAATAAAGAGAACAAAAAACAGAAAAAAATAAATATATAAAATAAAATTAAACGAAAAAAAAAAACACGAATATACTACCACAACAAACAAAAACACATAACAAGAAAACGAAAAAAAAAAAACGTAAAAATATAAAAAAAATATACGAAAAAGAGTGAATCTTTTACCACAGGATGACTGGCCTTATCTGTACCTGATCTACTCATATACCCATCTACTTTCATCTTCTCAGGCGCGAGAGTTGACGATGTCGACAAAACCTCGCTCGTATAGAGAAGGTGGGGGTGTGGGGGGGAGGTGTTGGGGGAAGGGAGGAAGGGGTGTGGGGAAGGGGGGAAAGGTGTAGGTGGGGAAAGGGGAAGGGGGGAAGGGGGGAAGGGGTGTGGGGAATGGCTGGGAAGGGGGGTAGGGGAGGTAGGGGAGGGCATACAGAGCACACCTGTTGACACTTGGGCACAGGTGATGATGTGCAAGATAAAGTGTGTATACACATGTGTGCGTGTACACGGACTGTTGAAATGTCGACACGTTAGGTGTTTGGAGAAAGTGGGGGGGGGGGGGGTATTCTCTCTCTCTCTCTCTCTCTCTATCTATCTATCTATCTATCTATCTCTCTCTCTCTCTCTCTCTCTCTCTCTCTCTCTCTCTCTCTCTCTCGCTCTCTCGCTCTTTCTCTTTCTCTCTCTCTCTCTCTCTCTCTTTCTCTCTCTCTCTCTCTCTCTCTCTCTCTCTCTCTCTCTCTCTCTCTGTGTGTGTGTGTGTGTGTGTATGTATGTGTGTGTGTGTGTATACATGTGTACGTATGTATATATTGTGTGCGTGTGTCTGTAAGTCATTAGAGCTTTCCTTCCTCTTGTTTATCACATTTTACTTTTTCTTAATATTTGCACCCAATTAAGACGAAGAAAAATGACAAACGTATAAACGCAAATGAGACACATTCGTTATTCTTATCCAGTTAACGAAAAAAGAAGAGGAAAGAAGAAGAAGAGAAAAGAAGAAGAAGAGAAGAAGAAGAAGAAGAGAGAGGGGAGGGGAGAGAAGAGCGAGCGAGCGAGCGAGCGAGAGAGAGAGAGAGAGAGAGAGAGACGAGGCGAGAGAGAGAAGAGAGAGGAGAGAAGGAGAGAGAGAGGAGAGAGAGTATATATATAATATTATATTATATATAATATACACACACACACATGTATTTATATATATGCGCTCACGCAAAGCCCTCGAGCGAAAACCTGGAAAAGAGAGAGGGAGAAAAAAAAAAAGAGAAATGAAAATAAAAGAGAAAGGAGAGAGAGAGAGAGAAAAAAATATTTTTATATATATGATTAAGTTCGTTATCTCAAGCCACTATCACACACGGATCTTTCCTTTGCAAGACAAGAAGCCTGCACTTGCATAAGCCCTAAAATTGTGTCC